>NC_139647.1:18689195-18759195 GCF_964638095.1 Poromitra crassiceps
TATCCATGAAATCAATCATATATCCATAGATCCCGTGGGGGAACGCGCACGCAATGTTACTTCCGTTTTTAGGACCGTGGGGAATTTCCCCCCCCTGCTGACCCATTGATGTCAGTGCGCTGACCACGCGTCTTGACGAGACACCACCTGAATCTATGATCATAAAACAGATCATTTTATCAGCTGGCCCGCCCCCCTGTCAAGCCTCCCACTGGTGTCCCTGGGTTAAGCTATACTATGAGAATGCCTGCTTAGTTAGTATGCAGTTTGGCAGTCAAGACGTTAGTCCCAGAAGCAGGAAGAGAGGGTAACTCTACTCCCTGCCATGCATCATCCTGAGACTGTATGGGCGGCACGCGCGAGCCACTGCAGAGAGCAAGTGGTGCCGAGATGACCGTAATCATTTACTGCCTCTAGTGGGCTAAAACTGTCACTGCATGTGTCAACATCTCCGCCTCCTCTGCCACGGACCCCCAGAGGTGAGACACACCCACATGGCTACCATGTGATCTCATGTCACTATGCCTGCTCTAACTGATCTCTCTGTCTGTACCCACCTTATATCTCTGCAGGGTGTCGATGTCATGATCTCTCTGTCTGTACCCACCTTATATCTCTGCAGGGTGTCGATGTCATGATCTCTCTGTCTGTACCCACCTTATATATCTGCAGGGTGTCGATGTCATGGTCTCTCTGTCTGTACCCACCTTATATCTCTGCAGGGTGTCGATGTCATGGTCTCTCTGTCTGTACCCACCTTATATCTCTGCAGGGTGTCGATGTCATGGTCTCTCTGTCTGTACCCACCTTATATCTCTGCAGGGTGTCGATGTCATGATCTCTCTGTCTGTACCCACCTTATATCTCTGCAGGGTGTCGATGTCATGGTCTCTCTGTCTGTACCCACCTTATATCTCTGCAGGGTGTCGATGTCATGATCTCTCTGTCTGTACCCACCTTATATCTCTGCAGGGTGTCGATGTCATGGGCCGCGTCCTGAGAGGCTGCAAACGGAGAAACGTCTTGATGAGAAGACTGAGGGAAGACTTGATGAGAATAAATTACAAATGCATCCCCCATGCTGACACTGCAAACCGAGTTATGAAATGATTAAACGCACCTCCTCCCCCTTGTTCATATGAATAATCAACACCCTCTCCCTTATTAACTTCATATTTTGGGAAGAAAAACGTTGCCAACTCGACACAGCTTATACTCTCACCTGCCTTTCTACTGTGATGATGATGGTGGCGATGGTTTTACTGATAATGCTAACAGTTGTGTTGCTGCTGATTTTGTTCAAATGTATTATTTATTTATCTATTTATGAATTTCCCACATTTTCTTCCCAACTGTACTTGGCCAATTTCCCCCTGCCGCACCGGTCGCTGCTCCACCCTCTGCCGATGTGGGGAGAGCCGAGACTAGCACCATGCTTCCTCCGACACATGCGCAGTTGCCGGCCGCTTCTTTTCGCCTGACAGCGGGGAGCTTCACCGGCAGGACGTAGGAGGATCGTGGGAGGATCACACTATTCCCACCAGTTCCCTTCCGCCCCAAACAGGCGCCCCGACCGACCAGAGGAGGCGCTGGTGCAGCGACCAGGACACATAATCCGGCTTCCCACCCGCAGACACAGCCAATCGTGCCTGTATGGACGCCCGACCAAGTCGGAGGTAGCACAGGGGGCGCGAACCTGCGGCCCTAAAAAATAATTACATTTTTTTGTACAATAAAATACACCGGAGAGAGGAAAATGTGCTTCATAAAGGGAGCAAAATAACACTGCATAAATCAGTAGTAGAATGGCTTAAAGCTATACTGAAGACAGTGAAATAGGAATCAGCTAACAGTGATTTGGATAACAGGAGAGAATACACCGTTCAATATAATCCACAGCTGCAGAGAAGGAAGATTCAGAGTTGGGAGAGTTTGGATGACTGTAATGCAGGAGAAGAACCAGCTCAAGAGACAACGGAGCAAAGCTTCAAAAACTGAGAATGAAGGCATGTTTTTCATGTCAGACCCTGTATTTGATCAATTATTAATTGCTCCTTGGCCACTGGTACTTTTCCTTCTTCTTTTAAACATGCAATTGTGCAACCCATGTTAAAGAAACCTAATCTTGACATGCTCACCCTTAGCAATTACCGACCTACAGGTATTTCTATTTTTTTTTTTTTTTTTTAATCTAAGGTGTTGGAGAAATTGCCTCTCAAGTGATCGATTATAATGTTAACATTATAACATTTTGGCTCAGTCTGGTTTTAGAGCTGTGCACAGTTAGTGAGATGGCCCCTAGTCAAGGTGACAAACGACTTACTCCTCGCTGCAGATAAAGGTGAAAGCTCCATCCTGGTCCTGCTGGACCTGAGTGTGGCCTTGGATATTGAGTAGTAGACCACTCCATCCTTCTACGGTGCCTTGAAACTTGGATCGGTATAAAGGGTCTGCTCTCAACATATTACCTATCTGTCCAATAGAACCTTTTCTGCTGTCCCATGCAGTTTTTGCACTGTACGCGAAGTGGCTCCTTGAGTCACCTCTATCTCTCGCCCAACAGATGTAACCGTTTATTGATCCCGATAGAGAAATTATATTTTTATCTTTATGCTTGCTCTCCTCCAGTGAGGTCAGAGTGCAGTGTTCGGCCGCAGAGCAGTGAAAGCACCCTGCAGCTGCTATAGGGATTCAATGTCAGGCTCAAGGACCCTTCAGCAGGGCGGAGGCTCGCTGACATCGGGGCTTCAGACCTTTTTCCTCTGGCTGAAGAATTGTCTTTTTTAGCCAAAAAGGAATTCAAAATGATTATGAAATGGTTTTATTTGTATCGACCACCAGGCGACCAGGTATCACGGCAAAGTGTGGAATAGACCCGCCGGTCAACTGCAGTCCAGTGTCACGTTTCGCCTCCCCTAGTAGGCGTGAAAAGTACACTCGTGGTGTATGCTGGTACTGCATCAGCAGGGGGTGATAGAGGCACTACAGTAGATGCCTGAAATAAACTGGCAGCCGGTAAAGGGCGTTGTGTGGCCCTGGGTGGATGGAGGACGTAAGCGTTTGCCTTTCACACTAGAGAAAGGTGTTTGAGTCCCAGCCTGAGTGACATTTAAATGTTTCAGAGTTGGGGGCGTCCCTTTAACAGTATAATATACTGTTACTACTGACTGGCAATAAACATACTGACTGTTACTACTGACACATATTATGTTACCCAGCAGTAGAAAGGGTGTGACGATCCCGACTTGAAGGTCCAGGCTCTTGTCTTCGACAAAGCCACACCCTGTCTGCAGCTCCTCCACCTGCTCCGTCTCTCCCTCCGCCCCGTCCCTCCTCTCCACCAGCCGCTTGCCCATCACTGTGGTCACATGAGTGCACTGTTTCTTCAGACGGCTTTTGGAGAAGCCGTGGATCTCCTGGGCCAGCGAGTGCATCGCATCAGGGTTGACGGGACTCCACTGAAACAAACCAAGTGGGATTACATCGCCAGATTAGGCTACTCTCAGAATGATTTGGTTATACAGTGATGAAGTGGTTAAAAAAGAAGACAAGTGCGGAAACTATAACCTTTAATCTGTGATTTTCTTGATGCAAAAACAAAAAACACCATTATAAACAAAAATAAATTATTATTATTGATTGATTTATGTATTTATTTGTTTGTTTGGTAATAAAAAGTAGTAATGTGCTAACCCCCCCCCCCCCCCCAGATACTGTCATAGTTTAACTTCATAAAGATATATATGTCTCAAGCTAAATAAATCTGAGACAAAAATCTAAAATCTGAAATGGTGGGTCTCTCTAATCTACTATTTGGATTCAAATCTGTAAAATCAAAACTGAGCAGTTTATCAATTAGTCATATTGAAGATGTCCACACTGATACCGAACAAAAGAACAAGAAATAACTCATTCATGATATCGTTACAGTTGTACTCTGTGTAATAATAGCCTACAGTATGCCTCGTGCCACAACACCCACCTGGTCCTAAATGTCTTTAATTCAGGCGATCGGCTGCAAAAACGTTTGCCCACAACTGCTCTAAGCCTAAACACGAGTTTGTACGCTGTGTTGTTCAATATAGCACCAGTATTTATCTGAGAAATAGAGCTTGTTTTGATAAAGGTTTTAAAGGGAACTGTCAGCTGGCAGGCACGCTTCACAGAGTCGGAAGCTGCGTCAACAAAATGGTGCGTTCATGTGCTCCTCGTAAAATAGTAGATTGGTAGATTTATTTTATTGTATTTTCCATGACCACAGCTACCACACCTACTGTATGGGTGGGACCTATAACCATTCTGTAAGAGGAACACCTGATCTGTTTCATTGCTAAATCTACCTGATGAAGAACCGGTTAGGGAATAAAGTAAGCAAATTATTGGGAGCTGTCATCGTGTCACGAGTCGACTCACAAATCTTTCTGAATTGCAAGATTTATTTAATTGCCAACATATAGGCTATGAGGTGATAGGGCTAACAGCTTCACCGTGTCAGGGTTATTCATGTGTAATTACTTAGACAACATGCCATGCAACAGGTTTTGATACAATGAAATTGCCATCACCACACAATAACTGAAATCAAAATTAAATAGTGCAACAGAGTGGTGGTGGGGGGGGGGGGGTCGGGAAAAAGACAGCTATCATAGGCCTATAGAGACAGTCCGCATGTCTGGGAACGCCCATACAGGCCTCTAGGAACGCCCACAATAGACGCTGGGGGCGTGGTCAGGGTGGGGTAAAAAAACCCATTCTATCCATTCAGCAAAGTTATAATTTAGCTGATAGCCCAGCCCAGGCAGACACGATCGGGGATTTAACCACCGCAGTAAACGCACATCTGAGCAGACGTCTTGTGTTCTGCTCTAGAACCCCCAAACCTGTAGTTTAGAGCCGCAGCACCGTCTTTTGGTGAGTCAGCCCATGAGATATATCGGCGGTTTTACCCCACTCGCGCGCCAGCCGTTTAACATTTTGTGGGCGTTCCCAGACATGCGGACTGTCTCTATGCCAAGGGTCTTCATACTGTCTTGAGATATCCGATAATATTTTTATAGGGACTTGTATGCTACTACATGGTGTGTGTTTGTTGCACTCGCTAGTGAGTTTCTAGAGGCTATGTTATGGTATTTTTATGATAGTGTTTATTATAGTTTTGATTTGTATAAAGCTGTAAAATGTAGTATAGTGTCATAGTTTTGGTTAAAGGATAGCACATCACTGAAACAAGTAGCATGGTACACAAATACGTAGTATTATAGGATCTAAAGAAATAATGTGAACATCATGCCAGGGAATGGTTAGAATATTAGATCAATATCTTACAAGACAAATAGGCTATATTTATAAAAAATATATCTGCGAAATTTGAAGATTGTGGACATCAAATTAATCTGCATGTTACGTTAGTACGTATTCACTTTACCAGTTAACGAGGCTCACCTGAACGCACCACCGGGAGTCGCAGGAAAAGCCTCGTTGTGAAAACCAGGACAACTCCTCTCTCATCCCTGTGGTAGAAAAAAAAAACACAGACAGGCTGGGCTGGGAGACGGTGGGGTGGAGTACAGGAAGCCGATGTCCCCGAACACATCTGAACATGGGCGAAATCTAATCACTGCATAAATCACTGCTTTTTTCCTCTCTGCTTACGGACCACAAGCCGCGGAGATTTGAGATTTTTTTTCGGTTGAATTGGTGATTTAATCGAACGGCAGCAAGATGTCTCGGGGAGTGATTCAACCCAGCCAGCAGAAACTGGCCGAAAAACTCACCATCCTCAACGACAGAGGCATCGGGATGTTGACCCGGGTTTACAATATTAAAAAGGTTCGCACACTCATATATAACTATATCTGCATCAACCACATAATGTTAACAGCTATATTATACCTGCACCTGTCAGATTAATGTTATCGCTAGCTAAACTGTGTAAGGATGCCCCTCATGAATGCTTGATTTGCACCGACTGTTAACCCACATAACGTTACCTTTAGTTAGACAGTTTAGTTTATCATTGACATGTATTAGGAGGAAGGTGCGTGTATTGATATAGACTCAAAATTCCTTGTTAGCTTCCATCGCTGCAAACCCTTGGGTTCTGCTAGCCACAAGCTATCGCGTTAGCTTGCAGTTTACGGTATCCATTGGTTTTCCAGCGAGGAATGCGTATTAATACGGCGTTTTTAGGGCAAATTAAAGATAAATGTGGCAGTTTGGTCCGCACGATGTGTCAAGTGTCTACTAAATACAAACACTGCTACATTTTAAACTGAAAAATAACACCCCATGACCTAATTTATGTAGGCAAAATCGGGAGACCTGTATGGGTCCAGGGCCTGTCCAGTAGCTTTACCCTACCTACTAGTAAACGATGGCTGGTAATGGCGGCTGCTAGCTAAGCTAACTACGCTAGCACTCACTCGGGCGTCGACGTCTCTGTCCCACAAAACACAGCAGGCAGCTACCAAACAAACACATCTGATGCTACTACAGTTATCAACGCTAGCCAGCTGGTTTAATAGCTTTTGCACATCAGAGCCAGACACGTTACACGTCCCCAAATGTAGGGGATCCAGTTAAAACGAATTTATTGTGGCACTGGATAGTTATGTTATTTAATTTGGTACTGTATGTTAGCTGTAGCTATTTGGCCCTTTCCCTGGTTGTTGTGGTGTGTGTGTGTGTGTGTGTGTGTGTGTGTGTGTGTGTGTGTGTGTGATGCCCTACTTGCACAGATTGACAGGGCGAGGTTGGTATTTTAAACCTAAATTCATTCTCGGTCCCTGAGATTCATCACTGCAATAGACAGACACAGTCGTTTAAGTTTAATATTAAAATATGAACTGTCATTTGCATAATTACACCAACCGCTTGTGTGTGATCAAATAGTAAGAGGTCTGTGTGTGTAAGTGAGGGAGTGTTTGTGCCTGATGTGATGAATCAAAAGAGGGTCAGGGAGAGAGAGGGTTCAGTCATAGCCTACTAAAGTCTTTCACAGTACAGACTACAAGTCCGACAAGTCTGAAAGCCCATACTGTTTCCTATTTATTGGACATTTTGAGACTACTGGCTCTCATACTGTTGGACAATTACTTTCAGTGTAGTGAAATGTATCTTCAGTTGACAGTCTTATCTTTAACTTGAATAAAACGCATTTAGAAATTGAAGCAGTCATAGAAGACAAGACACGTCATTGCTTGACTGCAATGTTTTATTTTGCATAATAGTTATTGATAATGAGTTAAGTTGCCAAGTCTCAGTGCATGTTATTTAGAACGCAGTATGATCTGTCCAGACCAGGCAGTCACTGAGATTCCCCCAATAAGTATTACTCTTCTTGAAACGCTCCTTTCCTCCTTCCTATCTTTTTTCTTTCTCTCTGTCCCACCATCTTCACATCTTCTTCCATCAGCTATCCCGATCTGCCTCCATACGGCTTTTGAAGTGAAAGGGGAATGACCACCCTGAAATGCTGTTCATATGATTTGTTTTGTTTTTTCCCCCGTGTGATATTGTGCTATTTTCCAACATCTATTAATATTAACAACGGCATCCCAAAGCCAGACAGCAAAGAGCCAGGACATTAAACAGAGATATATCATCAGACTCATTCTGGATTGGCACCATCAACGAATCAGAGACTACTTTTGTGGACCTAGAAAGTTTGAGCCGTAAACCTATGAGTTTAATTTTATTGTAATAAATGTTAACAATTCTGAAATGGCTCCAGAAACCACTCTCGGCGTCTGCCAATTGCCAAATGGGAAGTTGAGAAATTCTAAAAATGTTCACAAAGTTGTCTCTAATTCATTGTCAATGGTTTCTTGATGAAATCACAGATGACAGACTTTGTTGGTAGTATGGTTTTCTGCCTTTGGGATAGTTATTTGGGCTCATTATAGAATAGTGTTGTCCAAGATCATAGCTATTTTATTTTATTTATTATTTCTTTATTTATTGCTCATTACACATCAGTTTCTTGTTCCTTAATGGTCACATAATTCTTGGCTGGGCATACTTTATAACTTTTTTATTTCTTTTTTATACTTATCTTTCAGCAGAAGGACCTTTCATCTAGCATTTTTTTTGTGTTGCATATAGGCTAGCTAGTGGTATTTATTGTCCTTAAAGGCTCAGGTAACCTCATTGTTCCTTAACTCAGTGGGCCTTTAGTTAATAACTGATATTTCCCAATATATCAATACAACAAAGAACAGAATGCATTTTGTGAATGGGAGAGATAAGTCACATATTCAGAGGTGGGTAGTACTCGTACATTGTCTCTGTTTTATATATATATATACCACCATATGCTCCAGGGTTAAGAAAGGCACGACGACGGACTGTCGTATAACTAGTGCTGTGCAATTAATCCAATCACAATGTCAGCCTATAGGCTACATGCACAACTTTTTTACTTCCTGAAATTAGTACAGCTTCTTTATTTCCTGTCCTACACTATTGGATGAACTGATTAATCAGGTGTGCCTGATCATTGTTGTGACTGCAGCACACCTGACATTAATCAGTTCATCCAATAGTGATGACAGGAAATAAAGAAGCTGTACTAATTTCAGGAAGTAGTGGAGTTGTGCAAGTAGCCCATTATATACTGTAATTGTAAAAGGCAGCAATTTAATTAAATAAAAAAATTGCAACCGTTTTTTACTGGCACTAAAACGGTACTGTACTTTTTTCCGTTTTTGTATTTTTATGCAAATTTAAAAGTTTGTATGTTTGAGTTGAGAAATCCACATTTACAAATCATCAGTAATGTGTGCGTCTTCACAGAGGACAGTTAGTTGAATTCAATGTGAATAATTGACCACTGAAAGAAAAGGGTTTGGACAGGGTAAAAGGGGTATTGTAATTACCAGGAGCATTTATTGACCCCTAGTTTTTAATTTCAAGAGAATTTTTGCCCCGATCCCTCATTAATTTCTGATCCTGGACTGCATGCAATGCAAGCTCCATTGTAGTCTGTTAGGAGGGACTTGGCAGACCAGTCTGTTAGGTGGTAGCAAACAAACATAGAGGCTATGTATGCAGTCACAGTGCTCAAGATATTTACTGCATTTATTAAGTCATGTTGTGATTCTGAATAAACACGTGTGTGTGTGTGTGTGTGTGTGTGTGTGTGTGTGAGAGTGAGAGACTGACTGACTGACTGACTGACTGACTGACTGACTGACTGAGTGTTGCGCGCACGGGTGCGTGTGTGTGTGTGTTACAGGCATTATGGGTAGTACCATAGGAAAGAGGATCTATGCAACAACTCAGAATGGAGTAAATTGTTCCTCCTTATTTTTAGGGTTATTTATTTAGTCACTGAGAGGCTGTTTCCACAGGATGAAATTAGAGTAAACTTCATTCAAAAGTTGTTGAGCCTCTTAATGGAACACTGCCCATTTTCAACCAGCTTTGTATCATTAGAACACCAGTAGTATATCAGAAAACTGTAAACTGTTTTGAAGTCCGTCATTTAATTTGACAGTTATTGAGTGTTAAAGTGTGGACCAGTGACATCACTGGTCCACACTAACTCAAATTAATAACTCATTAACTCAAATCAACTCTCAATAACTGTCAAACTAGATGAATGACAGAATGTTTGACAGTTATTGAGAGTTGATTTGAGTTAATGAGTTATTAATTTGAGTTAGTGTGGACCAGTGATGTCACTGGTCCACACTTTAACACTCAATAACTGTCAAATTAAATGACAGACTTCAAAACAGTTTACAGTTTTCTGATATACTACTGATGTTCTAATGATACAAAGCTGTTTGAAAATGGGCGGAGTGTTCCTTTAAGGTGTAGAGAAGAAGAAAATAAACATGCTACATGCTACAGGAAATAAATAAAAAAATATTGCGTGATAGCAGTGAAGGACATTTAAAAAATATTTGGGGTGTGACTGTGTTCTTCATCATCTTCTTCTGGCAAACAGCTTGCAGGTGCAGAGTGTGGGCTAGAGATGGAAATGGAATTAATTAATTAATTGAATGAAAATAAAATCATCAAAATTTTGCTGTACATTTTTGCCCCTAGATCACGGTTTTTAAGGCCATTTTTTTTTACCTTGCCCCTAGCTGATTTCCTACACGGGATGACAGACAGCAGTGTTAATATTTCACCCTGATTGGAAAATTCCCCTTGTCTCACTGTCCTTTCTGTCTCGGCCATTTTCTCTTGCTCTCTCTCTGCTGTCTTTCCTTCCTTGACCTTCTCTGTCCCCCTTTTTCTTCTACTTCCTCAAACACTCAACAGATAGATAGAAAAGTTGATATATCAAATCATACATTTTGTAGTTAATGTTGCATGTTTACTGTATGTTGATGTGTTATTGAGATGGTTATCAAATAATTGAAAACTTAAACCGTTGACACTGTCGAAACTTTGCATTAGACAACCATTTTTTTAAAAGCAATATTCCACTTTGTTTTAACATGGAGGTTAATAATTGGCTCTTGACCGCCATGAAAACCCTAATTTGAATGAGGCCACGATTTATCCTGAAAACTTAGATTTAACACGTTTGTAAACAGATTCATTAATTGATCTCGCTATTTTGATTTTCAATTGACTGTTGGTCGAGCGTTTTCGTAGAACATACTTGTTTCGCCGAACTGCATTCTTCTTGATAGAAGATAACACAGCAGAGGGATACCATTTAGGATAAATAGTTCCTGTTTAGTAGACCGGTTCTACTTTTTATTTTTGAATTCTAATTTGAGTGTAAACCAAGAACAGAAATGCAAAAATGATGACCGACCTTTACTATTGACTTTATTGTCTTAAAAGTGGGATTATGTTGTTGAATCTGTTTTTGTTGAAAAGGTTTTCAGGCTATTTTTGTGGCCTCATTCAAATGGTACCGTAGAAACTCGTCCAGCTGCGTCCAATGTTGGTGAGTAGTTTATATTCTGGTTTTCATGGCGGTCAAGCGCCAAATAATAACCCTCATGTTTCAATTAAGTGGATTATTGCCAAGACGACGAGGCCAAAAGGGCACCAAAGATCAGCTAATAGCAGAAGGCAATTTCACTAGCATGCTTTTTATCATTACGTGTTTTAGCGTTTAGCTACTCTTTTATTCTGGGTTTCTTCAGCATAGTCCAGCAGGGGGCGTGGAGATGAAGCCAGGCTTTCACAGAGTTTTTGCAGTATTGGCCATATCTAACACACACCGATACAAATATCCTTGCTGGTAAAAGTGCAAATTAAATGCTTTTGCCATAATGATGATTGATGGTGTTCAAAACGTAGTCCCTTCACTCCAGAGCTCTCAGCTACGGAGAGAGCTGCTCTCAATACTCCAACATTTGAGCCCAAAAAGTCATTTAAAAATGCCCTTTCCACACAGAAACACACTGAAATGGGACCTGCCTACATCTGATTTTCTGATTATTCCAGGCTTGAAATCTGCATATATATATATATATATATATATATATATAATATATATATATCATCAACGGTAAACGTAAGGTTTTTGTGTCGGTCCCTCACAATCAACGAATGTTTGCACCAATGTTCAACAAATGATACCAGGAGGAATCCATCACCACAGTTACTAAGCAACAGCCATGGAACAGAGTTGTGCAGCTAATATTGCAGCCAGTGATCAATGCAGGGTCCAAACTCTGATCTGCATACATACAGTACAGCTCTGGATCAGACACTGTTGACATGTTTGACAGCTGGAGTGTCGGCCATATTGTTTCAGTCCGGTCCCACCACCACACTCTTGAATTGGACTGGTCATTTTCAACGCACCTGAGCAGCACCAGGGTAGTGACAACCAGACGTGGTGTTACTGTGAAGACAGCATGCGTTTATAGATGTGTTAATGGCAGCACATGTTGCCACAGCATGCGTGGTTCCTCACATGTGTTGAAGAGGAACACGCGATGTCATGGCTCCCTAGTCTCGCAGTAGTCAACCGTTGATAGAGATCTGTCTGGTGAAGTGGTTAAGGACCGCCCCCCCCACCCCTAAGACCAAAACAAAATGCGTGACAGACACATGAATTGACCAACCGCGGACGGCGCGCCGGAACTCACGTAAGAGCCCAGCCAATCCGATTTTACCGTAGGTAATCCCTACGGCAAAACCCCCGGAAATGCCGACGTGCGATTCAGACCGTCCAGGTCGCTGGAAGCGTTGCCGACGTAAGACGTTGGGTCTGACCACGTCGTGAGACTTAGGTCGTCCCTATCTAAGAAGTTCTCAGATGCGCCGAAAATCATCATATCCTTTTTGAGTGCTTTTGAGACCTGTGTGTGTTTTGTTATATGTTTGTGTGTGTGTGTGTGTGTGTGTGTGTGGGGGCGTGTTCGTTGATGACCAATGAGCTAGCAGTTTGTCTGGGTGGGCTCTTTGTTTTGATTTCTGCTCTTCTTCTCTCCGTTCCAATGCTTCCCCCCCTCTCCTATGCAGCAAGGACAAGTTTGGAAGGTTTGCAAAGTTTATCACCTTCCACTGATGAAACCCCCCCCCCCCCCCCCCTCGTCACCCTTCCTCAACTCCCCGCCTCCTCCCTCCTCCTCTTCCTCCTGGCTCCCTGTACTGATCTGTTGCTCCTCTCCTTCCTGCCTCACTCCTCTCCTCTCCTCCTCCATGTTTCAATCTGAATGCTGGGAGCAGGACTGGGCTCCGTTCACTTGTCACTTTGACCAATTCAGTGGACATTTTCAAGATGTAATTCATGTGCTTAGTATGATTATGATAGATCATTCTTACACTAGTAACCGTTTTAGTTCTGTGCTGCTACAACTGTGGAAAGGAAGCGGAACTGATTTCAGTGCAGATTTATGTTATGTAAGAAGCTAATGAACCAGTATAAATAGAGATGGACCAAAAAGAGATTTGACTATGCAAAAAAATGTGCAGCCCTTGCCTAGCTGAACTAAAGTAACGGATAGTTTTACTATTTCACCGGTGAATAGAACTTAATGTGCCATTTGGTGAATGCTTTGATCAAAAGTGCCTTACATTTATTAGTAACCCACTTTATTTATTTTAGTATGGGTGCCCTGCTCATACCCCCTAACCCAGTGGTTCTCAATTTTTTTCCACATGAAGGAACCCTAAACTGACCAAAATTAGACCCACGGACCTCCATTTGATAGGATTTTGTCCCACGGTCCCCCACATGATAATAAGATTGATGCTTTTATATGTTTTATTACAGAAAGTGTATAAAACCCATGAGCAAAATAGTCATTGTGTTACTTATGAATGGAATTATAGTGAAAATAAATTACCCCCCTTTTGGCTGGGGACCCCCTGGAACCCCCTCAAGAACCCCTGGGGGTCCCCGGACCCCCATTTGAGAACCACTGATCTAACCACAGGACAGTGTGCCGTGCTTAACTTCTGCTCGGCCATAGGCAACTCTGCATGTAGTTTAAAAAAAAATGACGGAGTAATATTTGATATCTTTCATCATGCATAATCTAATATATTGTTAACTAATACATCACCCAGCAATTAGTCATCCAGTCCGTTAACAAGGCCCGTCTCTGAATTGATTAAATTGACAGTCAACTGAGCCCAGTCCAACTGAACATTCAGCCTCAGAGCAACTGAACTGAACTGAGCAAAGTTCACCAAGGACATCGTAGCAGCACTCATATAAATGATAGTGTACGGTTACAGTACTGTATATACATCATCCCAACAGCCAGTCATTGTAGGAAACGAGCGTTGTTACAATTCAGCCGATGCTTTTTATCCTGAACTAGTTGGCCCATAAGTAGAACGTCAGAAATTGTGAATGACACAAGACACAAGACAGTATTGTGTAGTAAAGAGCAAGTACAACACAGTGCTGAGAATGGAAGAGGAGGGTGAGGATATAACACCATTAGCTAGCCAGTTAGCACGCTAGTAGGCAGGCAGCCAGCACTTGTTCGCTTTGACTGGGTCTATTATTCCCAACTGTGTGTGAAAAACCATACATACTTTACAAGCTCTCCTTTCTCTTCACAGCAGTTGCTCTCAGCGTGTGAAAAGTGAGAGAGCTCACACAGCCGCCAATGTGACAGACCAACGCTAATCCATCCCCTCGAGGACACGTTTGCTTTGCATTATAGTCTTGATGCTCGACGTGCAGTACGGGGCGACGCTCGGGGAACACTCAAAGCTTCCCCACGGGGGCGCCGTCTTATTTCATTCGGTAATTAGCGGTCGTGAGTAGCACGTTGAAACACCGTTTTTCAAATGGAGGTTTCCTTGGCCCCAAAGCGAAGTATTCAGGGGTCCCCTGCCATATGTCCATCCATAGCGGGGGGCCCCTTTGAGAAGCTCAGTTTGTTACCAGCTGGTGGTTGGGGAGACCGGAGTGGAGAAACGATGGCGGAGCAGCCGAGACTCAGGTCTGTTCTGGTATCCAGGCAACAGCCCCCCTCTCTCTCCTCCCTCCCTCACTCCTGCTGCTGCTTCTCAGCTTCTTCCCCATGCCCCATCCGACCGTTCACTGCGGCCCTCCTTCCACCCATCCAGCCCCCCCACCCCCCAACCCAACCCAGCCGGCCAGCTTCTTCGCTCTAGCCACCACCGCCGCTAAGTGACAGCGCCACTCCATTTAAATCACAGGAACAAATATGTTTTGAAGGCCTGTTTGTTCTGTGATGCCCAGCAAGCGAGTTAGTTAGCCACTTCTGTCGTTTGCTTGCTATGTTAGCAAAATAGTTAAGGTATCAATTGAAGTAAACTAGCTGTGGTCAAATTGCTAAAAAAAGAAAGAAAAGCTAGCTCTCTTGTCTAGGCTAGTTGGTAGTTAAACGTACTTTTTCTTTTTTTTTGCCGTAGTTAAGCTAGCCCACTAATAGGAACTAGTAAATGGACAGCGCCGCCCCCCCCCCTCACACACACACACACACACACACACAGATTTCCCCAGGGCGGGTCAAAGGGTAACTTCGTTATAGCGACCAATCAGCAGGCTAGTTTGCCGTGTAGGGCGACGCTAGTGTTATGTTAGAACACCGGTTAGCATTGTGCGATAGCCTAATAGCAAGGTTTTTGTAATTGCATGGACTTCAGCAGTCACATCTTTTGGTACCTTGTTTCTCATTTTGTATATTTAAAAAATCCGGCTGCCTCTCGCACGCCTAAATGTCATTTCAGTTGGCCTATTATAGCGGTTGAGTAGACACGCTAAACACCATGTCCTCTCAACGAGCACTGCAGGCGGTTGAAGTTTGTAATTGGGTCCTGTGTGACACGAGGAAACGAGTTGAGACTCGAGGTCCAGTCTGTGTCATCAATGGCTATTGAAACGACGTTGTTGTTGTTGTTGTTGGTTCCTGTGTGTCGTATCCCCCTGTGTACTATGTTCAGTGTTCCAGACCCTGCAGTCGTGTGTGTTTTAAGACCCAACTCTACAGCACTTAGCATGTTCGGTTGTGTTGTAATCAACATGGAGGCTTTAATTGGTGCGTTAGCTTAGCTACAGGCGTACAGATTCTTTGACAGACTAAACTACATGTAGCTGCAAGTGCATCATCTTAATAGAATAGTAAGCTCGCGTGTTAAATCCTCTTTTGTTGACCTAGCTAGCCAGCTATGCTTTTTTTCGTCCGACTTTTTTCCAGTGAGTTAAATACGGGCTTATTTTTACGGTTGCACACCATTTTGCATCCCTAGTTCAATTCAAGCAGATGCTTACTACTAGAAGAGATGCAAAATGGCAGCAGCTAACTGATCAATGTCGCCTCTCAAACTCGCGCGCCAGTGGCATTGCTATGGTTCTACAGCTAGCGTTAGCTACTAGCCAGTGTTTCTGTTTTCCGAGTTGCGAGGCGACGTTATCCGCCGTGCTTCTGTTACGTAGCATGCGTCGCCGTTTCCTGGTTTCATTTTGTACTGGCTGATGCTGGAAATGTTCCAGCGCCATACAAAAACTGTAACGCCAGTTTGTGGTCGTGGTGGTGCTGTTTCAGGCTTGACGCCTGTCGGTTCGTTAAGCCGCTCGTCGTTACATCGGGTCAAAATATTACGTTTGTAGCGCTGTTTTGTGACGATAGCTTTCATTTTGTAATCCCGTGTGTGACCTTTGTGGCTTTTCTAAATGTGTGCTTCCAATAAACCTAAACCGTAAAAACGCTAGGGGAGGGGATGCTCAGAACGGCCGGTTCATCTCAAAGGGTGGACGACTATGCGGGCGGCCATCTTGGTGTGCCGCACAGGCTCCCTTCTAGGATTCCTCCTCTACGCTGGCAGCCTGCAAAGTTTATACAGACACTCTTGTTTATGGCACATGCATGGACCACATCCTCACCATTCACGACTACACTACCCATAATGCACGAGTGCTGTTGCTTTCCGGCGAGCTTCAGGGCAGTCAGCCTGACACCGAGACACCTAGAGGAGGACGAGGGTAGAGCAATAAGAAACACAGCAGTGCAGTTGTAGTGAAGTCATTATCACACTGTTGCTCTCTGCAGACAGACACGGCTCTAGCTAGGTTTCTAGGACACAGGGAGCATTAGCAAGGGCTTTCTGTCCTCGTTTCTCTCTTTCTCCACACTCACTGTCTTTCTGCCTCTGCCCGCCATCTTCATTCTCAAGTTCTCTCCGTCTCCCCTTTCTCTGCTTCTCTTTCTCTGTCTCCATTCAGTCCCTCCTCCTCCACTCCTCCATCACTCTGCCTGTCATTCCGTTTGTCTGTGGTACTAACTAACCAGTGATGGCTCAGAGAGGAACACTTTGGAGAAGTGGAAACCCCCTCTCAGGCCCGGGTCTCTCTCAGTGGTTCTCAACCCTTTTGTGTTGTGGTTAACTTATCTTAAAAAAAATCCACGGCTATAAATCACTAAATGCCCTGGCTGATCAGAAAAGGGAAGTGATTGGTGGACTTTGGACATGTCACACACAAAGCGTATGGTTATTATCATAGTTGGGGGCGGGGCCAGCAAACACAATAACCTCTCAAACTGTTGGACGAGGCTGATTATGTCTATATGGGTGTGATTATATGATGAGGGAAGAATGTAATACGAGTAAATGTCATATTTCCGTTTGCTATTGATATACTCACTCCACAGCACAGCGGTTGAGGACCACTGATCAATTTGAGCGCTTGTTCAAACTTTGACAACAGTCGAAACCTGGTTTATCCAATCCTCAAAAACCTCTGACTTGCAAACTTCTAGTGAATATATAATTGAGATTAATTCAGCAATATGGAAAATCTGCCCTGTTGATTGTGCACAATTGCTGTAATCTCCTTGTTGATATGTGCATCTAAACACCAAATTAGACTACCGGTATTTGTTTAGGTTTGTTTATTTATTAGATTTTTTTTTAAACAGACACCAATGTGCAGGTAGAGACATGAAACCCTAACTGGGTTATGCTTGGTCTCTACCTCACTATACAGGTCACTGCACAGTGTTTGTGTGTATGTATCTTCTCATGTGTTGAAGACACTTCTGGCCTGGAATTTCACTGGAATTTCACGGAATGTCAATGTGAACATTTCATTCCTCTCAACTCTCCCCATATTCTGGGGCCTGGATAAACCAGTTTTCACTGTCGGCACTAAATGTTTCCCCTAGTGATGACCACACATCTAACATGCCTGTACAAAAAAAATAAAATCAGAAATTTAATAGCAGAAGAAGAAGAAACAAACTCAGACAGAAATAGAGAAAGAAGACTTGCTGTTTTCCATAGCAGAACTGCACTGACCATTGTTCTTCTTCTGTCTCTCCTCCTCACCTCCTCTCTTCTCCTTTCTAGGCATGTGGCGATCCCAAGGCTAAGCCCTCCTATCTGGTCGATAAGAACTTGGAGTCGGCGGTTAAATTTATCGTCCGGAAATTCCCCGCTGTGGAGACACGGAACAATAACGTAAGAACGGCGATGAACGAGTGTTCACACACGGTGGTTGTTTGTGTTGACTCGAGGTGTGTGTGTGTGTGTGTATGTATGTTCAAGTGCACATTCATTGACTGATACCTTGATTTTGAATGTAGCCTGTAGGCAAAATTTACAGCACCCAGAATTTTTCCACAAATTGTGATTGCTGCGTTTGGTTCTTCAGCCACACTAAACGTTATCAGGCTTTCCAAAGCAAGTCAACTTGTTCAACACAAGAATTTTCCGGAATAAGTATGGAAAATACATTCGATCATTTTCTATGACTCGAAAAGGTTGCAAGTTGCGCAAAAATTAATGAAAAATCTGGAACTGTTTATTCCTCCCCTGCCCCCCGAGAAACATACTTATTTCAGGTACTAGTTGCAGACCTGTTCTCACCTCACATATTGTAATCTTTGTTGTGACAATAATTAGAGTGGTATAGCCTAGAAGTCTTATTAGCCATATTACGTACATAGCCACTATCAGAATATATCATTCTTTCCCAAAGATCTACTGTAAAGCCAGTGAATAAATTAAGGTCTGGAAAAAGTATATAGTTTTTTCAAAATTATCCATCCTTATTATTTACTGTACTTCCACCAAGGAGGTTTTCGATGCCATTTCTCTGTTTGTTTATTAGCAGCATTACTGAAAAACTACTGGGCCGATTTTCATGAAACTTGGTAGAAGGGTGTAGCATGGACCAAGGAAGAACCCGTTACATTTCGGAGCGGATCTGGTTCCGACTCGACAAGCAATAATAGCAGAACCTTGGTGGGAGTGTCTGCGCTCTCCCAGTGCTCCTCTGTTACTGGTTCAGGACAAAATTCAGAGCAAGTGAAAAAGCAATGAACAAAATGAAATCGATGCACTTTTTTTCTTTCTTTAATGTTTTAAGAAAAATACAATTTTAAGAGATTTTTTTGTAACCTGTTGAGATGTTTTAGATGTTTCACTGTACTACCCCTTGATAATTATAACTTTTTAAAAGGAGAAAGCTTTGATTGCACAATCCTCAGGGATATGATGGAATTATGGGCCAATTCAAGCCACCCGTTCATTCCACAATCTGAAAGCTAATAAGCTAGTAGTGAAAAGTGCTTGTGAAAACAATATAACACCCCCCCACCCCGCCCGCAAATGGTCCCTCCCTGTGTGTGTGTGTGTGTGTGTGTGTGTGCGTGTGTGCACCGAGTGATCTAAACGCACTCATTGCTCATCCGATGTTTCTTTCAGCTTTAACTGTTAGCTTAGCTCGTGTGTGTGTTTGTGCGAAACTGTCACTCAGCAAACTGCTGCGAGTGTGTGTATATATAACTGTGTGTGTATGTGAGTGTGTGTGTGTGTGTGTGTGTACGTATCCGTGTCTAGCTAACTGCTTTATTCAGTATAACTGTGCCCAAATTTGTCTCTTACGTTGTTTTCTGCTTTGTTTCTGTGTTTGTTTCTGTGTTTGTTTGTGTTTTGTTTTGCATGCTAAAACTTGGCTTATTCCGGACTTGTGCTTTTTGGTAAGTTTTTGTATCTAAGTTTTTGTAACTGAGTTTTTTGTATCTAAGTTTTGTACTAATGTAATTTTTCGTAGCTGTTTATGTTAGCTATTTTGGATTGTGTTTTGCTTTGCTCTGTCTTCTCTCTCCTCTCTGCTGGCAGCGTTTCTCTCCTTCCTTCATCCCCCGAGTGACTGTGTGGCTCGTTAACAGCCTGGTTTGCCCGTCCGGCTGCCTGGATGGCTGGCTGGCTGTCTGCACTAAGGAGCCAGCCTGGATTGTTTCTTGCTAGCCCTATAACGTTTATGCGGGCACTTAATCTGACCGTTAATTCCATAATCACCTCTCAAGAGGTTCTTAGAGGTTCTTAGAGGTTTATGTACTGTAACTTCAAATTTTACCAAATTCCCTGACCCCCCTCCCCCCTCAACTTTAACTGGATATGACCACCACATCCTCTCCTCTCTTTTTACCCGCTGTCTTGGACGGAGACGTCGGCTCCTTGGTGCAGCAGCGGTGTCGGACACCACCTACACCACCTGTCATTTTTTGCACTCATTCCTCTGGTCCTCCTGATGTCTGGAGGACCCAGGGGTTCAGAGTACAGTCTGTATCTCTGACCTCCGCTCAGATAGATTCAGCTTACAGCTAACCAATAATACAGCTTCAGAGATGCGCTCAATTCACGTTGACCTCAGTCTTTTCAGTCGTGCCAATAGAAAGAGTAAAAAGATCATCAGCTAAGGATATAGCTTTCCTTTTCATTTGCATCTTACATTTATATCATATTTTCGGACCTATTAAAAGATCGATATGACATCCTAGTCAAGACAAAAAGTTTGTAGTTTTTCAGGAGTTTGAAAAGGGGGGGGGGCACACTGAGCTGACTGAATAGAAAGGGAATTGAACCGACTCCTCTGAACACGGTATCATACCACACGGTATCCATGACACACGGTATCATACCACACGGTATCCTTACCAACAACTCTTTCGATACCAACGAGCGCCGGGACAAGTTTTGTTTCTCTAGACTTCCTTTGCTGGTTGTAGTTTCTACGTCGCCTCTGCATCTGTCTCTAAACTCTGACCTCTAGAAAACTCCAGACAAGATGCTGCGTCGTTGGGTGGACTGGTTAGCTCTGCTTTGAAAGTCAGATTTTTACTTTGGTACAACATTTTCATATTCTTGCATGTTCTCCTCAACCTGACACCATGAACAGTCAATTTCCAATACAACCTGCCTTTGAGATATTTATCCACCATGGACTTTTTTCAGACTCCTTAAGAAACCTGGAAATATTACCTTCTCTATTTCATGTATGTTAGAAATATGATTTAGAAATGTTCTACCAAAGTGAAATGACTTTATGACTTCATATATCTTTGGGATATTGGAGAGGTTTATTGATTTTTTTTTAAATTATTAATCTTTCTATCAAGGTATCTATGTTCCTCCTATCTAAGCCAGAACTTTGCTAGCACAACACCATTGAATTATTCAACGTCAAAATCTGATTTTATTTCTTCTCCATCAGGGCTGGGCTCACAGTTTGCTGTTAATGTATTTCTGTCACATCAAAATAACGTAAAATAAATCTAAACGATAATTAATTTAAGATTAAATAAATCAACTGTATTGATCCCCGATGCAAAATTGGGAGTAATTGGGAATTTTTAATGAGGGAACATTTGTCCGCCATTAATTCCTAATGGGTTGCAGTCGTTTATATGCCAATCTTCTCATTCAAGATTTGGGTGTGGTAGAAAATCACACGGACAATTGAATTATGAACCCAGCCCTGATTTACATGAGAGCAGCTGGGTGTGCGCTTATCATAGAGATGCTATGATCAGATTGCACTATGGGGTAGGCCAAGTACCTGGCAATATTTAAAGTGTTTCCTCCCTTTATTTATATATAGATATCCTACTGTATATTTAGCCTCATTTTCAGGTGTGCACTAACTACTGTAGGCACAAAGAAAGTAACATAACATCTCATTTCTATTAGCATGATCAATCAGAGCATCCCTAAGTGTAAATGAGCTTTACTGATGCATATAGATCAGATCTATAGATCTGTTAATTGTACGATTTTTTTTTGGGTAACATTTTTGCAACTGCACCTGTTCTGCAATGTGGTTTTTACAGCAACAGCTGGCTCAGCTGCAGAAGGAGAAGTCAGAGATTCTCAAGAACCTTGCTCTGTACTATTTCACCTTTGTAGATGTCATGGAGTTCAAGGTAGGAGGAACACACACACGCACGCACACACACACACACGCACACACACACACACACACACACACACACACACACACACACACACACACACACACACACACAATTATGATGATGATGATGATGATGATGATGGTAGTGGTGCTGATTGTGATGAATGTGTTTTTACATCAACCTTCTTTTACAGGACCATGTGTGTGAGCTGCTGAACACCATCGATGCCTGCCAAGTCTTCTTTGACATTGTAAGTCACATACCCAGTTGACTCAGACTTGTGTCATTGTTTTTGTTCTTATTTTATAAGAACATATATATATATATTATATATTTTTGTGTAAGATAAAGATACATGTCCTTGGCTTCTCTGAGAATTACAAAAAAAATACAAACAAGACATGTTTAGGGTAGACTTGCAGGAAGTGACACATTACATTTGAAAATGTGTGTTTTCTTTCCTTTTCACTTGCATTAATATACGCCACAAAATTAAGTCATTGCAATATATTACGGTTATTTCTAAGGTGATAAATAATTTCCGATAAATGCTTCATTTTAATTCTCTCGTCGTAAGAGCATCCCAGATATCAAATGTAATTTCACCGTGTAGAAAATCTGCCGTTTTGTCCGTTTCATCGTGTTGCCTTTTGCGTTTCCCGTCAAGACGGTGAACTTTGACCTGACCAAGAACTACCTGGACCTGGTGGTGACCTATACCAATCTGATGATGCTGCTGTCACGCATAGAGGAGAGGAAAGCCATCATAGGACTGTACAACTACGCCCATGAGATGACTCACGGGGCAAGGTAACTAAAATACACATATATGCAGTCAATTATGAAAGTGCATCTTCTGCCCCCATACAGACGCAGAGTCTTTTCGATCTGTGTGGACAAAATCAAATATCACGATATTTTTTTATGAAATACCTCTATTGATATTTCTACATTATTGTAGGGATGACTATTGGTGCTTTCACACAATATTAAACACTAAAGCTGTGTTCACACCGAGATATTTATTTTTCGCTCTGTCGCTTGATTCAACCCTTTGGAATTGCTCTGTCGCTCTGTTTAAATCGCTCATCAACAGGCACACGAATTGACGGACATGTGGGGGCTATAACTAACGTTATGCAATGTCATGATGTTTGTCCACTACAAGCCACCGTAGCTGTTTACAAGCTAAGCCTATCAGCGTGCTCCTAACGCGAGCTGCATACCGGTAGTACAGACTTCACTTCATGTCAGCTGTCAGCCTGTCAATGCGGTTTGTTGTCACACAATAAACCAGCGGTTTGTTCCAAGCCAGTGTGATCCTTGACTCACTCTCACACGGCAGCCAATCAGCGTTGAACAGCGAGCGACTGATGCCAGTGTATTTTCGCTTGAGTTGGGATATTTCATCTGGGGCGACGAGCGTATTTTCTCCCTATCGCTCTGTCTCTGTCGCTCGGACGGCCAGCGATTTTTCTCCCGGGCGAATATATGCTCAATCGCTCGTTTGCATTGACTTTGCATGTAAACTCGATGCCAGCGAAAAACTTTAATAGGTCGGTGTGAACGCAGCTTAAGTGGGTAAAGGCAAGAAATAGAACAGTATGTAACAACATAATGTAGCCTTTAAAACCAGGAAAAGCCAACACTTACGCCATATCATGATATCTTAAGTCTAAGACGATATCTCATATCACGATATCTATATAATATTGATATATTGCCGAGCGGCGATGTTTGGAGACGGGTGGTGATGTCATCAAAGTGCCCATGACACTGACAGCCCCCGGGCTATGGGAGTGACCCGTCCTGACCGGATTGGTGGTGTGTGTGTGTGTGTGTGTGTGTGTGTGTCTGCTTGTTCTCACAGTGACAGGGAGTACCCCAGGTTGGGCCAGATGATCGTGGATTATGAGAACCCACTGAAGAAGATGATGGAGGAGTTTGTTCCACATAACAAGGTAAGATAACAACAATGTAACAATGTTGATACTCAATCTTTTTTTTACTTCTTCTTCTTGTCCTTTTTATCTGTAGCTTTGTGTCTTTTGTTTTCTGCCTGTTACTGTTGGGGGGGGGGGTTGCACCGGGGGACAGTTGCCATAGCAACATGGTCAAACTCAAGTCAGTCAGGATGAAACACTACCATGATACTGTGATACATGTTGATATGAGTAGCTAAATCTTTTGATAATTGCAACACCTTCACGGCACAGATAACACTACACTTTTTTTTTTCTGTTGTCCTCATGTCACTCATTAAAATATGATGTCATGTCATTCAGTTATTGATGAAAATGATTGATAAAAATGATGTCCAAATCAAAAACTCTGCAGAAGACTATTATCATAACTATCATGGAGAAAGACGACATTTTATAACAAATTCATGATTGGATAAGCAGTGCAGCAACTAGTGTAACTAGCAAGCCAAGTAGCCTAACACCTACTGTTTCTCCATTACAATGAACAAATTAATGAAGAAGATCAAGCTAGCTTATTAACTAGTGAGCCAGAAAGTTGAGATCACGTTCAAATACGCTGACGATTATTAGGCCTATAATTCATTGGCACAAATGCACTGTGGGATGGAAAATGTAATTAACGTATTTTATTCAGTTATTGAAATGAATTTCCTTTGCTCGTCTCTCATCCTCTCCTCTGTCCTCCTCCTCCTCCTGCCCTCCCCTCCTGTTCTCCAGTCTCTGTCAGATGCGCTGATCAGTCTTCAGATGGTCTATCCCAGGAGGAATCTGTCGGCGGACCAATGGAGGAACGCCCAGCTGCTCTCTCTCATCTCCGCCCCGTCCACCATGCTCAACCCTGCTCAGTCCGACACTGTTAGTATGGAGAGGGCTTCGCCACTATGGCTCCAATGATAATTCATTATTTTGTCAGATATTACAATCATAATTACTAATCACAAGAGGAACACATTGGGCACCTTGTATAAGCAGTTTGACTATGTTCAACCACAGTGGACATTTTAAATTAAATACAAATTTGCAGATACTCCAATCTTCGATGATTAGTCTAATTTGTAAAGTGAAGGACAACATACATGTTTGTTTGTGCACACCCCAACTTTAAAGCCCTTGAAAAATATTCACTTTTGGGGTTCGAAAATGAATGCTGCAAGTGTAAATGCCCACATTGTGTGTGTTTGCGACCAGCAGTAGACTGTGGCGGGGGGCGTCCCGGTGGCCCACCTGGTAATACGTGTACCATTAAGGCGTTGTCCTTCACGCGGCCGACCCAGGTTCGACTCCGACCTGCGGTCCCTTGCTGCATGTCCTCCCCTCTCTCCCTCCCTGCCCTCCTGTCTCTGTCTAGCACATACTATCCTATCAATGAAGGCAAAATGGCCCCAAAAATAATCTTAAAAAAGAAAAGAGTAGACTGCGGCCAGAATACCCATTGAGAAGAGTTTGCATTGGTTGTGTGGCCTTGGCTTGATCCAGATATACGACACATTCCCCTCAATGTGCTCGGTCCTTGGTTTTTACTTGGCGTCACAGCGCCCCCCTGTGGCAGAGCTCTGTATCCCTCCTAGTGATTATTCTGTCAGAAGTAATAGTTTGATTCAACTGGAAAGCAAAATGGCATCAGTGAAACCAACTGATTATCTTATCTTGCCTTTCCATCTCTCCCCCACCTCTCTCTCTCACACACACACACACACATGCACACTCTCCCTCACTTTGTTTGCCTTTAGATGCCGTGTGAATACTTGTCACTGGACGCAATGGAGAAGTGGATTGTCTGTAAGTGCACCACTCTATAATCAATCTATCTATCCATCCTCTTTCACCCCCTCCTTTTCTCTCTTTCTTGTTGGTAATAACCTGAGCAAACTGGCTAGATTTAATATGCTGTAAAGATATTTCACTTTGATAACAATCTGTCTGTTGAAAGTGTTAATGTGTCTCTCTACCTCGCTCTCTCTCTCTAGTTGGTTTCATCCTGTGCCATGCGGTGCTGAACAGTGACGCGGCAGCGTTGTCGTTGTGGAAGCTGGCCCTGCAGAGCTCCACCTGCCTCTGCCTCTTCAGGGATGAGGTCTTCCACATCCACAAGGCCGCAGAGGACCTGTTTGTTAACATCAGAGGGTAGGGCCGTCAGCGCATTTACACACGCAGACAAATGCACACTTAAAAACCACATTTAATTCGCAACATGGCAGAGTGCCTGTTGGAACCACAGATTTATGGGACACGTCCATAAGCGGTGCAAATGCAGAGTGCCTCTTTGGTACGAACACATCTGCATCCACTCTGCCATCCATTGTTAATGTCTGTGCCTGTGTGTGTTTGTGTTTCAGGTACAACAAACGCATCAATGACATCAGAGAGTGCAAGGAACAGGCTCTGTCGCACGCGTAAGTACAACATCTTATGTTTACATTGTTTGTGCTAGTTAACTATATTGCTGCTGTAACTATATATATATATATTGTTGTTGTGATTGTGTTTGCTGTGATTTTGCACCTATTTACCTACTGCGCCTTGTCTGTAACGGAGCCTACAACATAAGAATGTCACACGTGCATACTTGTACCACGGAGTGACAATAAAAATCTTGAATCTTATTATGGCTGCTCACACACAAACACTTATTGTTCTTCATTATTCACGGTATTCATGTTGGTTCACATTTCTAGGTTTTATTCATTGCCCTACATTTTCATTTATCTTGTGAAGAACTTGACACTCAAGAACCTGTAACACTGTTCTGATAAGATTATCTAAATATAAAGATATTAACATCATTATTGCATTATCCTGTATATCCCCATCTCCTTCTCTCACGCCACTTAATTTCTCCATTCATTGAAGCCGGATTGAGGGTGTTTGTCCTGGTCGCTGCACTAGCGCCTCCTCTGGTCGGTCGGGGGGGAAGGGAACTGGTGGGAATAGCGTGATCCTCCCACGTGCTACGTCCTGCTGGTCAAGCTCCCCACTGTCGGGTGAAAAGAAGCGGCTGGCTAGGAAGCATGGCGCTAGTCTCGGATGGGGCAGAGGGTGGAGCAGCGACCAGGGCAGCAGGGGGGGGGGGGGGAATTGGCCAAGTACAATTGGGGAGAAAATGGGGGGGAATCTGAAAATACATAATAAACAAAAAAAATCTCCTTCCATTTAAATGTGCACCTCTGTCATCAGAGTAAGCTGTCTCACATGTGTCTACATCAGGGGTGCCCAATACGTACCCAATTCGATCGCGAAGGTAGTGTGGTAGATCGCATGGCATTGAGGGGGGATTTTTTTTTTTTTTTTTTTTTTTTTTAACACGTTCACTGCCAATGACGTATTAATCCGTCAAAAAAAATCCAACGGTTGACTGCCAATGACGTATTAATACGTCAAAAAAATTTTTTTTTTTTTTTTGACCGTGGGATGTGCATCTAACCCTTTTACATCTCTTATATAATTATTGGAGCCACCGAACATGTACAACCCATTCCACCGACCCACTAAGTGGCGACAGTGCTCTCCCAGACTAGAGGAAGGCAAGCAAAAAGCAGTGTGAGGAAGCCATTCTCTTGAAAATGGATTGGCGAAAACGCTTTCGTTTTCGCGCTGATTGCTGGCGGTGCGGGATTGCAAATTTGCATAATAGATTACGGGTGGAACACACTTTGAAACACGCAGCATAAATAAGACCAGAATCGCAAAAGCTTCATCAAAGCTCTCAACACAAACCCCAAGAAACGAGCGAGCCCATATCCAGACTTGCACAGCGGCCGCCAGCAGACAGGCAGCAGCAACTCGTTTGTCACAGACCCGCTGCAGAGCCAAGGAGGGCGGAGGAGAACGCCCACGGAGGGAGGAGTTGGAAGCAGAGGGGGGTTTCCTGCTGTTATGGA
Source organism: Poromitra crassiceps (assembly GCF_964638095.1). Lineage (NCBI taxonomy): Eukaryota > Metazoa > Chordata > Actinopteri > Beryciformes > Melamphaidae > Poromitra > Poromitra crassiceps. The sequence goes on from NC_139647.1 coordinate 18,716,664, forward strand.
GGAAATTACTGTTCAAAACTATTGTTTAGATGTCTGACGTCTTACTGATGCCAAAAATGAATGGTTAAAGTGACTGTTCTATCGAATTTCACAAAAAGCCGTTTATCTCAAAATAATTTTTCAGACGCTGAAACCATGCTGTATTCAACTGCTAATGCTTACATAACTACTAACTCTACAAACTAACTCTTTTAGACAGAGAAAGCACACATTCTATTAGTTCTTTTGAGATATTGTGTGTTCACAAAATCTTAGCAGAAAAGAATCCTCGGGTCTTGAAAGATGAGCCAGAATCCTCAAAAAAACCCTCTGGCAGAACCTACCTACAGTAAAAAAAAAACGGCTGGCAGTGAATGTGTTAACATAGTGCCGTAGTGAGGATGGATGATAGGCTAATAGGCCCATTTGCCACTTGATTGACGTACAGGTGCGCCAGTCAGATCTCGCTGTGGCAGCCAAGTTTGTATATATATATATATATAAATAAATATGTTTGGTAGATCACTTTGACTTGGTCATTTTAAAAGTAGCTCCCAAGCTGAAAAAGTGTGGGCACCCCTGGTCTGCATCATCTCGTTCATTTGCATTCATTCCCATTCTCTCGCCTCTGCGTTCCATCTCTCTCTACCGTGCCTCTAGCCGCATGGCTCTCCTCTGATCACATTAGAAGGTCTCACGCATAGCTATCTTCTCTCATCCCTCATTCCCCCTTTCATCTCTTCTCTCCTCTTCATCTCATCCCTCCTTCTCTGCACTTCTCCGCTCATGACTTATTCTCTCCTCCCCTCTTATCTTCATCCTCCTCCCTGTGTCACTGTCATCTTCTCTCACCCCTCCTCCTCCTCCTCCTCCTCCTCCTCTCTTCTTCTGGCACCATCCTGAAAGTGTGTTAACTATCATCATTTAATGATTATGATTATGATGATGTGTTTTAACATGCTACGCACTGTTCTGACTCTGTGTGTGTGTGTGTGTGTGTGTGTGTGTGTCTGTCTCTCTCTCTCTGCAGTGGCTCCATGCACAGAGAGAGACGCAAGTTCCTCAGGTCAGCTCTGAAGGAGTTGGCTACTGTCTTAGCCGACCAGCCTGGACTCTTGGGACCTAAGGTAACATGTGATACCACCTTGAAAAACACTAAAGTACCACCTTAAATAGTTCCTCACTTTAGGAATTACCGAGACCTAACATTATCTCTATTAACGCCTTAAAACACCACAATACCATCTTAAAGGTCCCATTCCGTGCAAAAGCTGTTTTTAACTTCTAAATGCATATATGCTGCTGTCATCCCTCCCTGTAATGAGTGCTCACAACCTCAGAACTGTCAGAGTTGAATTTGTCCTTATCCAGCTTCCCCCTGCAGTCTCCTTCAAGCCACGCCCCTTTACACTCTGTTCTCCCAGACGGTTTAGTGTTACGTCACGCGGCTCCTTAAGCATACTGCGCGCGGTCTCTCTCACACAAGCTACCTGCGCCATTTTGTCTATTGTGTACCATTGCAAGCTGTTCCCTGCGCAAGATTCATCATGGCCTGTTGGTCTGTGCTAACCATTTCAGCCCAGAATGTTTCAACAATCTGGGGCAGTACAATCAAGGTTTAGCCACAAAATTAACACTTCTAGCTGGAGCGATGCCAGCTGTACGTGATCCAGCAACTGCGGAGGTGCATTCGGTAAGTCTAGGCATTTTGAGATGTCCTGTTTAGCGTAGCAACCGCTAAGTTAGCGATAGCTCGTTGCTAACGTTAGTTGTGGACACAACCTAGCGTGCTGGTCCACGGACGCTAATCTGATTGGCGTATGGGAACTGTTAGTTCTGAATATATTATAGAAACAGACCATTCCTGCGAAGCGACGAGATGAGGAAGTGACAACTCCGTCAGAACGAACGGGGTTGCTATATTTTCGACAAATTAATCCAGAATCATGTTTTATGGACCAGAGACGCACGTTTTTAAGAGGTTACAGCTGCACGAATTGGGACCTTTAAGTAATTGCTACAGAAGTTTCTGAGCTGACCAGCCTGAATTACTGAGTTCCTCAGTTCAGTTCTGAATGAGTTGACTACTGTCTTAGCTGTCTGACCTGGATTATTGAGACCTAAGCTAATAAGCAATACCACTTCAAAACACTAAATTACCACCTTAAATAGCCCTAAGTGAGCTACTGTCTAGCAGACCAACCTGGATCACTGAGACCTAAGGTGGGTCCAATATGTAATACCACCTTAAAAACCCATAATACCAGCTTTAGTAGCCAACAGAAGTGTCTCACAATTTGTCTGTAAAGGAGTTGGCTGCTGTCTTAACCGACCAGCCTGGACTATAATTAGAACCTAAGATAATTTATAATAGCACCTTAAAGCACTACGGTACTGCCTAAAATAGCTCTACATACAGTCAGTCCCACAGCTCTGCTCTAAAGGAGTGAACAGTGTCTTAAGTGGAGCAGCTTGGACTATTGGGCCTCTGGTTATATATAATACCACCCTCAAACGCTGTACCACCTTAAGTCACGCTACACAAGTTTGACAGATCTAAAGGGCATAGTAGCTGCTGTATCTGACATGCCTGGACTACTGTCTGGGACCAACTTGAAATCCCTTAATACGTCTGACTCTGCCTTTTAATGAATTGGCAACTGTCTTCACTAACCGGCCTGGGCCGTTTTGGACCTAATGAAATAGATTTTACAGCCTTAAAAACCCTGTATATGTTCTACTACTACTGGCCTACCGGAGACCTTTATTGCAGAAGATAGTTGATATTCAAGACTGACTTATGCATTTTAGTTAAGAGACATACTGCAAGAAACCCATGTGGTTGTTGCCAGTTGCACTTGGTAATCTATTTTTAAATGATTCTGGAGAGATTTTCTGACATTTCCTCCCCCCCACTCTCTCTCTCTCTCTCTCTCTAGGCGTTGTTTGTGTTCATGGCGCTGTCGTTCGCCCGTGACGAGATCATCTGGCTGCTTCGACATGCAGACAACATCCAGAAGAAAAGCACAGATGACTTCATAGACAAGTATGCACACACACACACACACACACACACACACTCAAACTCTTCTTATTTTAACACTTGATGTTTTGTTGCTCTAGTTCCAAGTCTGTTAACGTGTGTGTTTTTTTGTGTGTGAAGCTCACTGTATTGACGTGTGTGTGTGTGTGTGTGTGTGTGTGTGTGTGTGTGTGTGTGTGTGTGTGTGTGTGTGTGTGTGCGTGCGCGTGCGTGTGCTTGTGCGTGTGCGTTGTGCAGACACATAGCGGAGCTGATCTTCTACATGGAGGAGCTCCGAGCTCATGTGAGGAAGTACGGTCCTGTGATGCAGCGATATTATGTCCAGTACCTGTCTGGCTTTGATGCTGTGGTGCTCAATGAACTGGTGCAGGTAATAACTCTTAATATAAGATTGTCTGACATCCCCCCCCCCTCTCTCTCTCTCTCTCTCTCTCTCTCTCTCTCTCTCTCTCTCTCTCTCTCTCTCTCTCTCTCTCTCTCTCTCTCTCTCTCTCTCTCTCTCTCAAAACATAAATGTACTCCAAACATGGACATAAATGCATTTTCTCCAAAAACGCAAATTATAGCACAAATACTTGCACAGACATGCATGCATGAAATTGGATGAATTCAGTGTGCTACCGCTTGATCTATTTGACCAGATAGACTCGGTTTGAGAGTAGACTAGAATATACAAAATTACAATTAATTCCCCATTTCCTTAATGCAGTTTTCTCCAACCTGTCTGTGTCTCTTAGAACCTGTCCGTGTGTCCAGAGGACGAGTCTATCATCATGTCTTCCTTCGTCAACACTATGACCTCTCTCAGCGTCAAACAAGGTAAACTGTTGTTATATATATATATGTATGTATATATATATGGTAGCATATTTCATACACAGAGGCAATTCAAAATGCTTTACACAAAATGGATAAAAAGAAAAGAGCAGAGTGTTACAAGGTAAATATGAGATCCAAAAGGTCGCAGTGCAAAATGATTAACGTGTTTAACTTTGTGGGCGAAATCATATAATGCAGCATAATTATATCTTAGCTTATTCATTATTGTGAGTGGATTCTGAAAGTGTGCGTTTACACATTCATCCTTCTGGTGATCTCCCCCATAATTAAATTGCAGATGTGATAGTTCGAAATTTGGTTCCAAGCCTCTGCCAAACTGTTGGTTGATCTTTCAGAACCTCACTGCCGTGTGTGTTCAAGCTTTAACCCATCTCAGTCACAGAATATTGTCTCTGGGTCCATCTGACCTCGGTTCAGGACCTGGCTGGTGTGCACGCCTGCACGCCTGCACGGCACAGTACATGACAACGCAAAGTGCCCTTCCTTACACGATTCCATCACAGTGGTGCCGAGGTCATTGGCACTATTGTGAATGAACTCTGGAAGTGTGTTTTATACCGATTTACCCATTAAATTCCCTCTTATTCCTAAATCTATTATTATTATCTATTATTTTTCGTACAGTTGCTCATTCGTTGACAATACAGATCCATAAACATCTCTGCTTGAGCACACGCACATTGCGTAAAATAAAACAAGACTAACTAAACAAATAAATCCCAACCCCATCCCTCCCCCCACCCATCTCCCTTGTATGGATCTCTTCATACATACATACATACATACATACTGTACATACATACATACATACACACATACATACATACATACATACATACATACATTTTCTAGCATTCACTAAAATTAGGTTTGGTCCAGGTAGAGATGCTAATTAGCTATGGTCACCTGTTCTTAGAGACGGTAGCATATCGATAAAGGGCCCCCAAATTTTCTGGAAGGTTGCAGGACCTAAATCTACTTTTAGACCAATCTTAAGCCACAGAATACTTTCTCTCGGTTATCTCACCTCAGGTCAAACCTGGCTGCTGCAGTGAGATCACTGCTAAATTGCACATGTGATTGTTAGGGATTTGGTTGAAAGCCTGGGCCAAACTCTTGGTTTGTCTTTCAGAACCTCATTGCCGTGTGTGTGCAAAGGTTGGCTGGCGATACACTAGGGGGAAAAACTGTAGTACTACTAGTAGTAGTAGTAGTAGTATTTGTGTCATGTCAGTTATCAAACTAATCACATGTACACTATGGGAAATGTAATATGTGTGACTGAATTGTCCCTTCTGTGTGTTGCAGTAGAGGATGGAGACGTGTTTGACTTCAGAGGCATGAGACTGGACTGGTTCAGATTGCAGGTAGACAGACACACAAAGCAGTAGCAGCAGTGATGGAGAGAGCTATTGCGTTGTGACTAATAGCTTAAGCGCTAACTATTCTTCAAGCTAACCATAAACATGCTCATTTGCTACACAATTTACATCTCAATTGACATCCAATCTGATAAATAGAATTTCCACGCTAGGTTGTAGACTGCGGCTTTATAAATAAACAAGCATTAGCATTTGAATATGGCTGCCTAACTGCCTAAATATAATCTAAACACTATACAACTTATGTAGACTACATTTTGAACAAACAAAAGTAACAAGGAACTAGATAAGTGTTTATAAAATGGTAGAATAATGAAAAATTCAGTCAGTCACACAGCTCGCATCATTTTAAAATGGCCAGAACGGTAATCCTTTGATGGGGTGGCAGCCATTTTCTGCTGAAAAATGTGGATCTAGCAGTCAAGGAAGTAAGTTGCAGTGTTCATCTTCCGTATATATGATCTTTGTGTGTGACACGTGACATAGAAGAACGCCAGGATTGGGGCGGGGGGGGGGGGGGGTTTCCCCCCGTTTTGGGCGTGGTTTCTGAATGATGGTCTCTATAGTACTCCGAGACTTTTGTAATTACATCAGAGATCAGGGTTGAGCCAGAAATCCCACATGGTGTCGGAAAGTTCAGTCAACTGGCGTCAGGACAACTATGATTTTTCCTGCTTTAAAAACAGCTGGTTGATATTGTCACGCAAATATTGAACGGATGACCATGAATACTTTACACCATATAGGAGGCATACAAATACGTTTAGATATTGAAAAATGTGAGTTAGGGTTTAATTGAATTTCAACACATTGAATGTAACTGGTGAAAAAGTCACAAAATCTCAGCCAGTCGGTCAGTCTGGTGCAGCTGACCATGAGAAGGTTGGTAAAAATGATGACCTCCATAATTTAACATTACCCATTGATACCTGATGCAGCATTTGCGTGTATATCCCTCATTTGTGTGTGTATCCCTTTAAGACCGCGAACCGCGTGACGCGGTTCGCGGTCTTAAAGGGATACACACACAAATGCTGCATCAGGTATCAATGGGTTAAATACATCACACACTCTCTCTTTCTACCTCTTCCTGACTCCACACCTCTGTCTTGTCTTGTGTCCTGTAGGCCTACACCAGTGTCTCCAAAGCCAGTCTGGGTATAGCTGATCACAGGGAGCTGGGTAAGATGATGAACACCATCATCTTCCACACCAAGATGGTGGACTCCCTAGTGGAGATGCTGGTTGAGACGTCGGACCTGTCCATATTCTGGTGAGGTGGACACACATGAACATACTGTGCACACATACAGAAGTCCAACTCATATTCAAGATGAACAGAAACCTCAAGCTTTTGTTTAGATGTTTCAGATAGGGCAGCATTCAGTCTGACTAAAACGATAAACCTGATTATTTGGTTTGATACGGAGATAATTATTTTCTTAGGATGATTTGGGGATAAAATGCACAAGCCGCTAAGATGTACTTTTAGCATCTTTTATCAACAACTCAACTACTTTCGGGTGAATGGGTGCTGTAAATTAAATGAAATGTTAATGCCAATATGGTAATCTTCTACAATTTATTGTAGGAATTAAATTCGATATATGATAAAACATGAATGATAGTAGTACACCATTATTGCATTTGTCATCAAACATATTATGATATGCGGCTGATTGGAGTAACTCGACTTGTGTATTTCTCTCTGTGTGTGTGTGTGTGTGTGTGTGTGTGCACATGCGTGCGTGCGTGTGTGTAGTTTCTACAGCCGTGCGTTTGAGAAGATGTTCCAGCAGTGCCTGGAGCTTCCCTCCCAGAGCAGACACTCCATCTGCTTCCCTCTGCTCTGCACACACTTCATGTCCTGTACACACGAGCTCTGTCCCGAGGAGGTAACCACACACGCACGCACGCACACACACACACACACACACGCATGCACACGCACACACACACACACACACACACACACCCAGATACACACACTCTTTCTCATACACACACGTATACAAATAAGAAAACACATGTTAACTGTTAATTGACGGTCATTCATCGTGACCCGTTCCTACACACAGATCGACAAAGACACACACTTGCACACATCAACCTAGGCATAATGATAATAGGGATAATCATAATAATCATAATGATGATTGTTATTTGTATGTGTCTATCCCCCCCCCCCCCTCTCCCCAGCGTCACCACATAGGGGATCGAAGCCTGTCGTTGTGCAACATGTTCCTGGATGAGATGGCCAAACAGGCCAGGAACCTGATCACTGATATCTGCACTGAACAATGTACACTCAGCGACCAGGTAGACACACACACACACACACACACACACACACACACACACACACACACACACACACACACACACACACACACACACACACAAGTAACTACACAGGGGAAATCCAAGACTTTGCTCTCTACTTCCCCCTGGATTTCTCTGTTGTTGGGAGCACCTACAGTGAATGTACAGTACTTGTACCACTTGGCATTGATACGAGGTTAAACCTGTAATCACAAACAAGAACAAAGTTGATGGGTGTTAAGACTTTTATGCGACAACAGTCACCAACACATAGACTCACCGAAGAGTTTTCTTGAAATTATACTTTAGAATTAAAATTGAGAAAACCAAGAAAGATCACTAAACATAAACAAGCTCCCTGGTTACCACGATACTTGGCATAGCAACATGTTTTGAACACATGGCAAGCAACATGTACCATATTTGAACACATGGCTCGCTGTGAGGGAACGAACAGCTTGGTTGAAATCTTTGACCGATCAAATAATTTGTTCTATTGGACCTATTTCATAATATTACACACTGTTGAATTAATGTTGTAATTACTTTGTTGTCGCTGTACTGTACCTCGGTAGATCTGTTAGCTTCTTACTAACAGAACTGTCCAAAGAATATCAACCGCTAATATTAATATTTTTATTCGTCTGTTTTTCCCCATCTGTCCCTCTTTGGTCTCAATCTCTCTTCCCGACTTGTCTTCCTCTCTCTCTCTCTCTCTCTCTCTCTCTCTCTCTCTCTCTCTCTGTCCATCTGTGTGTCTCTCTCTCTCTCTCTCTCGCTGTCCATCTGTGTCTCTCTCTCTCTCTCTCTAGCTGCTTCCTAAGCACTGTGCGAAGACCATCAGCCAGGCAGTGAACAAGAAGAGCAAGAAGGCAACGGGGAAGAAGGGCGAGCCGGAGAGAGAGAAGCCAGGAGTGGAGAGCATGAGGAAGAACAGACTACTGGTCACCAAGTGAGTCACGCATACACACACACACAGAGGAAATTCAAAGACTTTGCACTCTGCTTCCCCTGGCTTTGGTATAAAAATGCTCTCCGTCTTATATTTTAATATATTTTTGGTATATATTCCACGCTTATTGTTTATTTGCCCCACTGTTCTTTTGCACACCTTGTTGTAGTCCATACCAGAGCCGTTTATATAGAAGAGTCACAACATCTCCATTCACTTCAATGGACCAGTTTTTTTTACTCTCAAGAGTTCCAGGAAGTAAGGTCCTGGATTAAGCAGCACTGTCGAGTTGCAGCAACATGGACAGTTTGTGTTGTACTTAGATTTTTTTTTTTTATCAAATTGTACATTATCAGCTTTATTTTAGCATTCAAAAGTAGCGCGAGACCCCTTCCTGGCTGTTCATTGGCTAATGAGTCATGCATTTTGGTCCTCCGCTGACGCCACTCTCTCTCTAAATTGCTCTGGTCCAAACTATTTCTTATACTTCTTCATGCGTTCTACTTATTTTGTTCTGCTGTTGAAATGGTCAATTACACAAACCCCCATTAGCTCTAGTCTTGTTGATAGTCTATTATTGTCTATTTTGTATTTATCCCATTACTGTTTGCTGCTGCAACAACCCAATTTCCCTCAGTTTCATCATCATCTGCCTATTTTAACCTTGTTGTTTTGTTTTCTTCTTCTTCTCCTTCCAGTCTGGATAAACTCCACACAGCGTTATCTGAACTCTGCTTCTCTATCAACTACGTTCCCAACATGGTGGTCTGGGAGCACACGTTCACGCCGAGGGAGTACCTCACCTCGCATCTCGAGATACGATTTACCAAGTAGGCGTGCAGAGCCATAGACACACACACACACACACCTACACACACACACACACACACACACACACACACACACACACACACACACACACACAGAAGTATAGTTAACCCTTTTATATAGTTAATCCTTTTGTCACGATAAGAGTATATCGGCCTATTAGAGCAGATGAATATGTGAGTTGTTTACTCTCTCGTACTCTGTACAGTAGAAACAAAAGGTCTGACTATTTCAATTTAATTTGTCCCCGACCAGATTCCTGGTAGTTTCTTGGTGTTTTTAGTCATTTTTAGTCATTTTCTGTGGTGGGATGACCCGTCTCTGAATGTCTACCTGACTCTCTCTCTCTCTCTCCAGGTCTATAGTGGGGATGACCATGTATAACCAGGCTACTCAGGAGATAGCCAAGCCCAGCGAGCTGCTGACCAGCGTGCGGGCCTACATGACGGTGCTGCAGTCCATAGAGAACTACGTCACCATCGACATCACCCGGGTCTTCAACAACGTCCTCCTGCAGCAGACGCAGCACCTGGACAGCCACGGGGAGCCCACCATCACAAGTCTGTACACCAACTGGTGAGTCGCATAGAGTACGGCGCTGTCCGGACGGTGCTACGAGTCATGGAAGAAGTCATGTCATTTTCATAGCTATTCACGTTATGTTCACACCTTACTGTGGGCCAAATTCTTCCGGGTCCTTTTAACACTGCCGGCGGTCAGGGCGCAAAATAAGAGAGTTGTTTTTGGAGCGGACAGTGCAGGGGATAAAATAAAGAACGTAGCCTACTACTTTGAGCTCGGTACACAGCAAGCAAGCGAGTATCCACTGTTAGCCAGGTCAGATAACGTTATCGTCGACAATGACGAGCACTTTCTTGTAAAACATACCCGGACTCCAACAAAGAAAGCTTCAGATAGTTTTCTCTCCTCCGAGTTGCGCTCGAGCCACTAACGTCTATAAGACCCGCAGACGTTAACGTAATTCCCTGGAATGCGAGACTTAACGAGCCAGTTACATGGCGTTGCATTCTTAGACATTGCCGTTTGCTTTTATTTGGTATGTTACATACAATTGGCTAAATTATTAGTTAATTCAGAGGTAGATGATATTGGAGCAGCCAGGCATTTTATTTTATTTTATTTTTAGCCGGAAGTTTTGATACGGCCACACAACCGGGTCAAATGGGCGTGGCCACATAAGGTGAATAGACCCTTCTCACGGGGGCCATTTTGTGTCAAAAAGGCAGGGTAAACACAGGTGCAAGCAAAACACTTATGAGGGTTTCCAACTTCCATGATTGGAAATTGGAAACCTCATTGGTGTTTTGCTTGAACCTGTGTGTGTTCTGCCTTTTCGACACAAAATGGACCCCGTGAAAACGGTCTATTGGACAATATGCTGATCTCAGGATATAATTCGATACGGCATTATGGGGTTCATAATTCAATACAACCACGATACTATGTAACAAATAAAATATCAACGACAACCAAGCATGACTGTGCAGAATTATGTTGATTTCCGAGCCGCAAATCTCTCTAGCAATGCCATTGGCTTGGTAGAATGTAAACGCCAGTTTTAAAAATGCCATTACAATGCGCAAATAATATATATATATTTTTGTAGTTGTAGTTAATAATTGTGATTATTGCGATTGCGTTTAATTTTTCTGTCCCAGTTTTTAGGGTTAGGGTTAGGGTTAGGAGATAGAGGAGATAGGAACACGTCATTTGAAGCAGAAGTACGTCCAAAAACATTGTTTTTCATTGCTAGAATACAAACACATTTCCTTGTGGATGACAGAGGTGTTGAGAGATGGCTCCCACAAACAACATCACTTTAGAGCCTAATCAGTCACAATCGGAGCCCCGCGTCCCCCAATTATCACTTTGTTAGAAACCCTTTTCTCAGCGCAGATGATTTGGCCGTGTGTCCCAGTGGGAGTTCTAGTAGCAGGACAAAACGCTCAGTGTTTTTCAGGCGTCTCCATGTCCTCTGACAGTTGTTCTAGTGCCGTCTGCTGCTTTGTTTGATGCAAATCAACACGTTTAATTAAAAAACAACACTGTTTATACCTGCTGGCTCGGCAGCGCTCTGCTTCAGTTGAACGTCTGCATACTAATCACATGCACGCACGCAGGACTTCTTTACACACAAACGGCAAGAAGATTTCTCTTGGATTTGCTCTCAAACTAAGTTCACATTTTGTCTTTTTGTGTTGTGTCTGTGCTTGTGTTCTACTGTAATAGCATATCACACTACCATTAAAACAAGTGTTGCATTATAGCTGTAAAGAGACATTCATCTGCCTTTGTAATCACACTTAGAAACATAATTACAGATTTCCATAGATAGATGGATCGATAGATAGATAGATAGATATAGGTGTACCCTAGGTAATGTCATACAATTCATACAAAGTTGATTTGAAAAAAAAAGTATATTCCTAAACAGCCACACTGATGGACAACTCCCGTGTGTGTGTGTGTGTGTGTGTGTGTGTGTGTGTGTGTGTGTGTGTGTGTGTGTGTGTGTGTGTGTGTGTGTGTGTGTGTGTGTGTGTGTGTGTGTGTGTGTGTGTGTGTGTGTGTGTGTGTGTGCAGGTACTTGGAGACGTTGCTCCGTCAGGTCAGTAACGGACACATCGCCTACTTCCCCGCCATGAAGGCCTTCGTCAACCTGCCCACTGAGAACGAGCTGACATTCAACGCCGAGGAGTACTCTGACATCTCTGGTATGAACGCAGACACACAATACAGAAAAATTTGGTGCATTTGAAGCCACGTTTAGAGGAATAACCCATTTTAAATTAACAGTTGTGATGTCATTATTCAGTCTTAACCACCAATATTTCATCCTTTTCTCACTCACTCCTATGTCACCATGGCTTGAAATTAACTTTTTTGACCACCTGCCAATATGGCTGCTAGATTTTAAAGTTACCAGCCAAGAATTTCCACTAGCCAAAATGTTTTTCTTGAAATAAATCAGAATATGAGTGGGTTAATTTAAGCATAAGTATCAGTAAGTGTCCCGGGATGATCAAAGCCTGTGTTGAGGGTCACACGAACAAAAATGCAGTCTTGAAGCTAAATAAATCCAAAACCAATGAGTTAATTATTTAAATTTCTAATTCAACGTAGCCTTTTAGTCGTAAAGATTATTGAAAGATATTCCATATTCCAGACTGAAATGCTATAACAGAAGTGGAGTATTGGCCAGAATGACATGAACATTTGGACACTTATTCAGCGGGTATCTTGCATGTTGCGTTCAGGTGCACTGTGTAAAAAAAAAAAATATATATATATATATATGCGGGTATCTTGCATGTTGCGTTCAGGTGCACTGTGTAATTTTTTTTTTTTTTTTTTTTTTTTTTGCAATTCCATCGCGGGCCACACAGGTGGCGCCCGCGGGCCGGGGCCGTAGTTTGCCCATGTATGCAATACAGAGTGTAACATCTCTGGTATGAACGCAGACACACAATACAGAGTCTCTAACGAGACGGGGAACTATTTCTGTGATCCAGGTTTTATTTCATTTGGTCTTTTCTGCTGGAAGCATCTGCAGTGATGGGCTGTGGTTGTAATTCGTGGTTGGTGGTGTTTCTTTGACAGAGATGCGTTCTCTATCGGAGCTTCTGGGGCCGTACGGCATGAAGTTCCTCAGTGAGAGTCTGATGTGGCACATCTCCTCACAGGTCGCTGAGCTGAAGGTAGGCACACACAACACACACACAACACACACACACACACAGTACACAAACACACAATAGGTGGGACATGTGGAAACAGAATTATAGTTTTACAAAGTGAAATAGCATTAAGCTGTGTGTGTGTGTGTGTGTGTGTGTGTAGAAACTGGTGGTAGACAACGTGGAGGTGTTGACGCAGATGAGGACGAGTTTCGACAAACCGGAACACATGGCAGCTCTCTTCAAGAAACTCACCTGTAAGCACACACACTAAACGCACACTTGTCCACATGATCACGTGTTTTACTGCCATTTTATTCAACTGCCCCAAAAAAAAAAAAAAAAATCAAATTCAATTAGACGCCAAATACGAATAAAAATGCTGCAAATCGTAACAATTCAGCGCAAATAATGGCTTTCACGTCTGTGTAAAAGTGATTTGTGAAACTACGTCTGTAATGCTGGATAAAACAAATCCTGAATACAAATGTTTTTTTTTTCTCTCTCATTGTAAAGTTAGTAGCTGGGCAAAAAAAAATCTAAAATATTTAAAATCCAATGCAAAGGTTTGGCAAAGTACAGCACAGCATAGCTTTGACTGATTTTGTCAGTTTGTTTGTAGCTGTGGACAGTTTTTTGACTGATTCTGTCTGTTTGTAGCTGTGGACAGTGTTTTGACTGATTTTGTCTGTTTGTAGCTGTGGACAGTGTTTTGAAGAGAATGACGATCATCGGAGTCATCCTCTCCTTCCGCTCCTTGGCTCAGGAGGCTCTGAGAGACGTAAGACACATACACACACACACACACACACACACACACACACCCTCACCAATATAGACATGCATGTAGACGCACAAATAACGCATGCAAAGACTGTTAGAACACACAGGCACATTTGAAAGGTAAAACGTCAAAAAACTAATCTGTGCCAATCAGAAAATGAACCTGTCCCTGTTCCTAAAAAGTCTTGTTTGTCTCTCTTGTCTCTAGGTTTTGTCTTGTCATATTCCATTCCTGGTCAGTTCAGTGGAAGATTTCAAGGACCACATCCCGCGAGAGACAGACATGAAGGTAACACGCGCTGAAAAGACACAAACCCTGGAAACACACTGGACACAAATAGTGGAAACTTGCGTTCGAACCTGTTGTCTGTGTGTAATTTGCTTTCTCTCTCCTTTGTGTGTGTGTGTGTGTGTGTGTGTAGGTGGCAATGAATGTCTATGAGCTGTCATCGGCAGCAGGTTTACCCTGCGAGATCGACCCTGCACTGGTGGTGGCGCTGTCTTCACAAAAGAGTGGTAAGATAAACACAGAAACACACACACACACAACGAACACACACACACACAAAACGAACACACATACGGTACAAGCAGGCAGCCACGCACCCCATGACCTAATGGTTGTCGTGTGTGTGTGTGTGTGTGTGTGTGTGTGTGTGTGTGTGTGTGTGTAGAGAACATCAGCCCAGAGGAGGAGTACAAGATCGCCTGCCTGCTGATGGTGTTTGTGGCCGTTTCCATGCCAACGCTGGCCAGCAATGTGATGTCGCAATACAGCCCCGCCATAGAAGGTAGGTCACCATGTTGGAAACGCATCAACAACCGTATGTCACATCAGCCCAGGATGATACAGGAGAAAATATTCATTCATTCATTCATTCATTCATTCATCATTATGCATTGTGTTGTTCTTGTTCTTTCTCTTGATCTTCTTCTTCTTCTTCTTCTAAGTGTGTGTTTACTGCCCCCCACAGGCCACTGTAACAACATCCACTGCCTGGCCAAAGCCATCAACCAGATTGCTGCCGCTCTCTTCACCATCCACAAGGGCAGCATAGAGGATCGACTGAAAGAGTTCCTGGCTGTAAGACGCAGACATGCTATTTAATTGTTACTCATTTGATTTTCTTTCTTCTTCTTCTTCTTCCAGTTCATTTAATTTTCTTCGTACGATTGGATTAAAATATTCTTATTTTAAAATCTGTATGTAACGCAGCAGGTTAACAAATGAATATTAAACACACACACACAGAGTAAGACAGTGACAGTGACATACAATTCAATTCAATTCAACACTTTATTCCCGACACAGAGGCGGTCCATAGTACAGTACAATAAAAATACAAATACAAAACACAATAAAAGACAAGACGGATACAAAAAATATCAAATATTTGCATATAAGCTAAAACGCCAAAGGTTCCAAAGCCTTGAGGTGAACCTAACCGTACTCATGGCAGGATTTGCAAGAGCTGAAATGATGCTGTTTGAGGACTCAGATATCCTACACATAAAACTGTACATGAGGTTCCTGAGTACAGCAGGACATGTAGATACACACCAACACTAACAAACTGTACATGAGGTTCCTGAGTACAGCAGGACATGTAGATACACCAGCAGGTTCCTGAGTACAGCAGGACATGTAGATACACCAACACTAACTAACATTTGACTGGCACTGCTCCTTCTTGGCACTTTAAGCAGCATCCTCATGCCATCATTATAAGCCACCTTGAGTTTCTGCATACTGCTACTTTTGTAGCGCCGCCACAAGTGGGCAGTATACATTGGGGTGAAAAAAGTTTCAAAAAGAGTGATCTTCACAGACAATGAGCACATACTAAATTTACGTTTCAACATATTAGCCTGTGCGTACATCATTCGGTATTGTCTTTGAATGTCCTTATCATCAGACAGGTCATGAGTTAGATAATGTCCTAAATATTTAACCTCTTCACTATACACTATTTCTGTATCATAACTAGGTTTTCTTTGTGTGTGTGTGTGTGTGTGTGTGTGTGTGTGTGTGTGTGTGTGTGTGTGTGTGTGTGTGTGTAGCTGGCCTCATCCAGCCTGTTGAAGATTGGTCAGGAGACGGACAAGATGACAACACGCAACCGAGAATCTGTCTACCTGCTGCTGGATATGGTGAGAGAGAGACAATGACACACAGGAGGTAGAGAGGGAGGGAGAGTGAAGGGGAGTTGACTGGCAGGTAGACAGAAATACAGAAATGTAAATTGAGTTGCTCAGAAGTAAGCATATATATAAGAACATATATTAATGTTTTGTGACCGAATGTTTTATTCCCCCTTAATGAATCTACATCAAATAGTTGATGAGTATAACTGCATAAATCAATCTGGCTACACTCCTAATGAACCAATTAATGGGTTTCAGTCCCGTGACGTTTTTGTTGTGGCCGCCATGTTGAGGACCTGATGCAGCACACAACTTTTTAGTACATGTTTAAGTCTATGGGAGGACTTGTAGAAGGAATCTCTTGCGAAACGAGCTTGTGACCGGAAGGTCGTCGGTTCAATCCCCGGGCCCGGCAGGATAAATCTGGGTGGGGAAAGTGAAAAGGCAGCGCTTGCCCCCTCCCTCATTACCACCACTGAGGTGCCCTTGAGCAAGGCCCTTAACCTCGACCGCTCCAGTAGAGCTGCTCAGTGGCCAGCAGATCAGACTGTGGTTGTACTGGTCAGCTTCCAGGTGTGAATGTGAACAGGGCGCTCCTGAAAAAGAGAGCATTGCTCTCAGTGAGACTCCCCCTGTATAAATAAAGGTTAAATAAAAAGAAATTCATGTAGGTGTTCCAGTGCCATGGCACTCATTGTTATTGGTTACACCTGCTTTACTTCCTGCTTTGCCACCTCAAAACTGTTAACATTCCCTGACTGCAACCCAGGAATATTAACCTGGTAACCCCCCCCCCCCACACACACACACACACACACAATTTCCAGAAATTACTATGACCATGGCGGCTCTCGAAGCAGCCAGCGGTGACATTAACCCATTGATACCTGATGCAGCATTTGTGTGTGTATCCCTTGAAGACTGTTCACGGTCTTAAAGGGATACACACACAAATGAGGGATATACACGCAAATGCTGCATCAGGTATCAATGGGTTAACGTTAGTAGAGTCAACACAGCCGTAAGTGCAGTTATTGCAGAAATAGACTCAATAGCAACAATTAAACAAGAACAAGGGGTTAAGGAAAGTAGTCCCGCCCACTGAAATCGATGTGGGCGAATAGGAGTCCAGACTGATACGCAGAGCCAAACAGAATGTGAAGATCATTTATCAGGATGGTTTCTACCAGGGTACATGAATATTTCTATACGAGGAATCAGCGTGACGTCACTTGACACCCAGAAATGCGGAACCCCGCGGCAGTTAACAGTATGAGTTGTGTCAAACAAACGTTCATACAGTATCTCAAAAACTATACATGTCATCGCTTTTATTTTGACATTCTGAGTGAGAGCGGAAGTAGTTCAAGAGTTTGATGTATAATATATGCATGTCGTGTTAAAGTTGTGTGAACTGTCGCAGTTTTTAAAATGTAAACGGAGTTAACTGACTAGAGTCAGCCACTCAAGCCTCGCGCCACTTGGGCTCCATAGGGTTCCATTGCCGTTGCCACCCAGTGACGCGGTTTGTTTGCCAAAATGCTGCTCGGCTGATCTCTCGTATTATCCGACGGTGATATGAACCGGCTTGACCGTCTTGTCTCTTGTGTTCCAGATCGTCCAGGAGTCTCCCTTCCTGACCATGGACCTGCTGGAGTCGTGTTTCCCCTACGTTCTGCTGCGTAACGCCTACCACGCCGTCTACAAACAGAGCATCAGCTCCAACGCGTAGACACACACTAAACGATTCCTACCACGCCATCTACAAACAGCAGTAGCGCTAACGCATAGACACACTAAACAACAACACACGGTAAAACCCCATCTGCGCTGTCTGCCATCGGAGCGTCGGTGCTCCCGCATCGACACACACACACACATACAGCAAATACACACTAAATAAACAATGCCTGCTATCTTCAAACAGCGTTAGTGAAAAAGACATCAGACACACACTAAATCCAAACTAAACACATTGAACTCAGTAAACCATGCCTGCAGTGCCATCACCTACCACTCGGTCGACAAAGCAGCATCAGCGTTAAGGGTTTAACGACAACACAAGGACGGTAAGCCACAAACACACCAGCTGCGAAAGCGCCGCAGAGCGTAAAATTCAGCTCGAGCAGGAAGCCTAACCGGTCGCAACTTGTACCGACTTCCTGTTTGACTTGACACAATCGCTCGCGGAACAAAACAGACCAGATGCGGAAACTGTCTAAAACAGTCTAATCTGTTCACAAAGGGTGCCGAAAGGAAAACGGGCTGCACTTCCAGGCGCTTTGCGGCGCTTCGGTGTCTGGTGTGTTTGCACCGTCACACGCACTGAACGTCTCTACCTTACAAACAACGGCAACAATGCATTGGCGGAAACGCACCGGACCCGCGCTAAATACGAACAAATACACTAAATGCAAAACAAACACTTAAAACGCCACAAGAGCGTACAAAACGTCTACAATGCTGCTTACAAAGACAGCAGAGGCACGGACACATACTCTCGACACTACAGACCGACTTGAAATACACACTAAACACACACACGCTAGCTGGATGAAGTTGGGGGATCAGTGTCTTTACTTTAATCATTGTACTTTTTTCATGATGTTGCCAGGGACCATAACCATAGCAACGCAAATATACCATACGTTTGGTTGGTTTAAAAGAAGAACAAAAATATAAATATATATATATATAGTTGACACTACTAAAATATTCTTTTTTTTTTTTGCCTTCTTTTTTTTGGATGAAAGATTTGAGATTTTCAGCATATTTGTGGTGATGGATTTGGATGCTTTGTTTTGGAATGGGAATGATTCTGATGTAATGCGGGGGGTTGATTTTATCGGGCGGGCGGGTAATGATTCCTGTGTTGATAATGAAAGACATGTTGCTTGTTAATGTAAGTTTACACTACACACACACACACACACATACTGAACACACGTATAGAGAGCCTAACTCACGCCCTCTTCAGGGTTCGGCATGGGACCCAAGAGATTTCATTGCCCATTTATCTTCCCATTGACATTTTGTAAAATCCTAAATCGTAATCGTAATTTACAATCGTAAAATATTTTACTTGGACAAAAATCACTTTTTGTACGAGTGAAATGTTCTATGGTTCTAAGGTCTCTCGTGATTCTGACTATAACTGAATCGCTTGGTTTGTCAAAGTAAATAAGGATTATGGGACCAAAGACGATTATGGGACACCCCGACTTCAAGTCACTTCCTGTATTTGTGTCATGTGGGTTTCCACAGACACACCCACTTAGGAGACTTTCGGCAGGTCTGAGTCTATTGGAGTCAATGGGAGTAGTGAACGTGATTTCAGATTATGACGGATTCTTTCATCAAGTCATCAAAGAAAATATTCTGCCCATTTTCCAAAGCCACATGTCTTCTGAACATTCTGACACTAAAATGGCATTTTTCAGACAGACGGATCAGGAGAAAATTAAACTTATTCAAGAACTGTCTCAGTCTCAGCAACACTCACGAGATTTGGCAACAGGAGCTCACATTAGCAGGGAGCGATTGGAAAAAAATATTATTTTTTGGTTGGAAAAAATATTTTTTTAATAGAATTTCTTAGTTACAACTATATTGAGCTAACAAGGGGCAGCTTTGTGTTTATTTGTGTGGAGTTTGGGAACTCTAGATCAAGTTAGCTTGCTACAGTAGGTCAGCACTAAAAACCCGCGTCACCAGGCAGTCCTCTCACAACACTTCAGGGGAGAGGTGACCACGTGACCATTAAGGAGACTTGCTAGTACCATTTCTTACAATTGGCGGAGCCTGGGGTGACGTATCTCTAGTAATATTGAAAATCTCTGCTGAAAAAATGAATGGATAATTCACTTCCTCTGGTCCCATGGGTAATCTCGCGATGGCAAGACTTAGGCTACATATACACATGCACACTCATCTTCCAACATTTCATAATGAACACACACTTATATAACATGGTGATGTTTTCTTTCTTTTTTTCTAGCTAGTCGTAACATGAACATTTTGTGGGTAAAAATATAATATCTGTATTCTACTTTGATGTGAACTGAACTTGTCTGTTTTTAATGTTTATTTTTTGTTATTTTTATGACGCCGACAATGACGATTTTGCCAAATGTGTTGACACTAAAAACATGCATCAGGGCTTGGAAGTGGAGTGTTTGGATGTTATTGGGTGGAAAGCGTCTGGAAACAGTCCGCCTGACTGTGGCAGCTCGGTTAAGAGGTGGAGGCATTACAGGCATTTTCCCAGTGGGAACCATCTTTAAAAAAATAATGATTTATTAATTTAAAATAAAATTGCCACTTGATCGAAAAAAAGTATTAAAATCAACAATGTAATAACTTGACCAAAGTAATGATATTGTAATAACATTTTACCAATAATGTAATACCTTTCAGGTGTTTTTGTAACTGATGTAATAATTTTGACGGATAATGTAATCATGTAAAAAATAATACTCTGTCATCTTAGCCAACTGAAAACACTAACATGACACTGATTTCATGTATGTAAATGTGAACTTTAGGCTTTAGGTAGAATTTGAAATTTACAACAGATGGCAAGCGGGAAGTTATCACAGGCAAAGATGCATTCAACTAAAATCCCTATCAATAGGAAACGAACCCACACATACCCCATGCCGATTGGTCGTTATCCGTCAAAATGATCACGTCATCCGCTTTGAAAGAAGAAGAAACACCTAAAATGTATTAGATATTATCGGTAAAAATGATTTTACAATATCAGGACATTTTATTACATAATTGTTCAAGTCGTTATATTATTGGGGGTTTATAAGTGCAAATTTCAATACATTATCAGGAAAGGATTACATTATTGGGAGTTACATGCCTCCTATCTTGCGTTCATGTACTTTCCCTACAACTGAAAATGCTCCCCTCAGTTATTGCTGTCGGTAACGGTTTGCTAGTCATCTCTCTAATAGGTTCTGCAGTGTAAAGTAGAACTGAACAAGCCAAGCCAGTATAAAACAATACATTCCTCTCAGCTGGTTTCTTGCTACATGATTCTTGGCGCCTTCCGGCCGCTGAAAAGAAATTGAGTTTTCCGTTTTGGTTGACCTTTATTTCTCCAGAGAAGGTTTGCTGAGCACATGGCCTCCTCTGTCCTCTTCACTTTCACACAGCAAGTGTCTGAACTCAAGCAGCTGGGGGCAAAGTGCCTTGTTTGCACAAAGGCATCGAGGGAGAGGAGAGAATTTCTCATTCACCATCTGCACTCCTATGTGACGTGTTTCTAAGTATTTAACGGTAAAATCGGAGCTACTAAACTAAGGCTAACCAGTGTCATAATAAGCGAATACTGACCAATCTCAAATTCTCAGATCTGTACACCTGTAAAAGTCTTAATAATTAATAATGAATTATATTCTCTCTTGCTGCTCGCACACTGGAACTTTCATGTAACGGGGGTGTTAGATGTTCCACTGGATTTTAACCTGCATTCCACACGTTTCTGTGAAAATGTTTGTGCGGGACCTTATAGGACAGACGGATCCTTCTATAAAATGGGCAATATCTGTTTTAAATTTTTGTTCCACTGATGTCACAATGTCTATGACATCATCAGTGACATCATTATTGATCAAAATCATCTTATACCATCACTGATGGGTATGCATCATTACCGTAAGACGGGACAGGTCCACGGAGACATTCTGCCATTTTATGTGGAATGGTTGCCGTCTCTAACCTCTTATTTTTTGTGTCTCAGAATCCACCATGTAACTTTAATGACATAAATAAAGTCAACTTTAGGGCTGTGTCAGACTCCAGCTGTGAGTGTCTGTGGGGTGGATGGACTGATTTATCGGTAGTTTCAACAGTCAGGCTCAAGTCCCAATTTTAAGAATTGGCTTGATGCTTGAACAGCAAGATATTTGAGACTGACTTGGGTTTTGATGACTTGAAAGGGTTTTTAAAGTCTTGACAAAAGAGGTTTGTGTAAACGTGGATTGAAAGTGATGAGATTTGTTCCACCAGATGACTGAATTTTATTCTGTTTTCTGAATTTGTAGGAAGATTGCAATGAGAAGTACTAGACATTTGGTCTTCGTGAAGATGGGCGTCACTTGGATTTGATTTGGTAATCTACATCTACTTGGGACTTGACTTGGCCACAGCTCTGCTACAAACATGTACTGATCAATTTCCCATATCATTCATATAACAGAATTAGTGCCCACTACAAACCTCTACACCTGCAGGGGTCGAGACAGGTTTTAAAGTCCAAACCAGTCCTGCTTTTTCCTAGAAATGCCACCAGGGGGCTCCACAAAGGAACAGTTGACAGTACAAAATTGGTGGAATGATGGAACAGAAATTCACATTTACATTATCTTGTCAGGTAAAATGAGAATTTATTGATCACTTCTAAAAACAGTACATAGTGTGTCATACAAGACCATCTATGCTCACATGGTATTGCTGGTTTTTGTATTAAATCACAAGGATACCGACACGATGAAAAGGTCAAAAGAGACAAAACATCAATAAAAACAGACGCACAACCCCCTTCATTAATATTGTGACAGTTACCCACCATGCCACGATAGTGAAATGGAAATTAACCAAAACATATCTCTTTCAGTTAAATGTTTTGAAAAGAAGTCGAAAAAAATGTGCTGGTAAACCTTTAAAGAGATATGCCATTTTAATTATTGCCGTTTTTGGCGTCCCTAAAATATGGAACAGTCTGCCTGAGGAAACGCAAATAACAAATTCTGTATCTTGATTTAACACACAATTGAAAATGATTTTAAACATGTAACATTTGTCTTAACTCCTGATGCAAACCTGAATGCTCATGTCTGTTTTGTCCCTTTATTTCTCATAGTTATTAATTGTTATATTCCCAATGAATGATCCTGCCACCAATATCACTCATCCAGACCTGGGTTTGCTTCTGCTATATGAAAATCAAAAAGCGTTCAACACGGCAACCGGGATTCAGTGTTTTTGTTTGCGTTCTGGTGAATAAAGTAGTCCAGTAATGGAGGCAGTCTTTATGGAGTCATGTTGAGGCAAATGTGTTGAAAAATCACAGTTGGAAATGATATAAAAAAAACATTTACCTTATTCACATTATGGCCAGTTTGAACACTTGGGATGGGAAACTTAAGCTCTTAAGCTCTGTACTACTGTTATTGTGTACCAAGATTCATCAGACAGACAGACAAACATATTCATTTCATAGATTCCCCAGTGAAAAACGGAGAAATAAATGCATCTAAGAATCCGGAGAGATACGTTTGAATTGTAATATACACCAAGTGTTCAAAATGGCCAGTGTGTGAACTGTGAATAGGTCAGTTGTATGGACCAGTAGCCTATGAAGCCAGGCTGGGGCAGAGAGAGTAGAAGGTCATATTTAGGTGCTGCCATGCAATGTCCCGTCATTAAGCTGCTATACGATGGCCGCTAGACACGGGTTGTTGAGAGGAAGTTATTGCTGTTCAGAGTGTAGGGAGGGGATGGCCGCCTCCTCTGTTGCTAAGTGATATTTCTCTCCGTCAGACGCATCAGACATCCTGGGGGCTGGCTTCCTCCTCTTCTTCAGGCACAGAACATTCTGGTTGGGACAGCTTACCTACACACACACACACACACATATTCAGAATTGTCATACGATGTTAATTCTGTATGATCACATATGTAAGGATAATACAGTACCAGTGTTAATTAATAATAATATATAAGTATTCGTATTATTTAATCCACCCACAGCAGGGGCGGCACTACAGCGGGGCAAGGGGGGGGCTATAGCCCCCTCACAAATCTGCCAAGCCCCAGTTAAGCCCCCTCAAGCATTTTAGTATCTTTTTTATTTTTAAATAAACAAATGTGTAAAGTTAATAACCAGTTTTGCATTTATGTGATAATTGATCAAAAAGATATGTATACAACTGCCCAGTAGGAATACATACATACTTTTTTTTTTTAATCGTTGAGGTTGAGAACACAAGATAACACAATAAAACATCAGGGACCATGTTGTAATTAAGTGTTTATACTTTTACATGTTATCCCTTGGATCTTTTATTGTTTCTATATCCATGAATAAAGTCAGTCAATCAATCAATCAAAAGGCTTATTTCCATTGTGGACTTTTTCTTACCCTGATATATTAACCTAACCAATCATCACTACTCATGCCTAAACCTAACCAGTCATCAAGCTCTTAATTTTCTGACCACTAGAGGGTAGGGCTGGGCAATATATCGATTTTATATTGATATTGTGATATGAGACTAGATACAGTATCATCTTGCACACATGGTACTCACAATGGGCTGAAAATAGGAAAGAATGTACGGTAGTTTCTTCTTTATCAAAGTTTTCACAACATAAGCGCTCAGCTCCGCAGCTCAGTAAACTGTGCATTTGTTTAAAGTCACATGGTGTCCCGTTTGAGTGCCGTTTGCTGTGTGTAAGCACCGTGATTGGCTTGAATATCCAAACACCACCCAGCTGGGAAAATAGAGGCCACCTCACAAAGCAACACACCTATTACTTACACACAATAACAGCACGGTTGTTTCTATTATTTGACCCACTTAGTCATTATATCCACATTACTAATGATTATTTATCAAAAGTCTCATTGTGTAAATATTTTGTGAAAGCACCAATTAGTCATCCCTACAATATTGTCGCAATATCAATATCGAGGTATTTGGTCAAAAATATTGTAATATTTGATTTTGTCCATAGCGCCCAGCCCTACCTGTGATATCTCACATGTGGCTAAAAGAATAGAAAATAGAAAATATAGATATAAATGATATTGTGTATCATCATTCAGCCTAAAAATACAGAGATATGATTTTTGGACCGTATCACCCTGCCCTATGCTGGAGGACGTGGGCTAGTTGTTGGTTCAATCCTTGCATCAGACTGTGGCTTCAGAAATGTTTACAAATACAAGCTGGAGATTGTGGATTCCACCTGTGATCCTTCTTTATCAGTAGTTTGAACACTGTAAGCAAATAAGCTGATTGCCTGGTTGCCTTTATGCCTTCCATGTTGTTGTCAGTATGAAAACTTGTAGAAATCAGATGCTAACACCCACACTGAGGAACAGCTCAGCGGGATGAGCAGCTCTTTCTCTGCCTCTGCATGACAGGCTGAGTGTCGGGTCGATTCCCGACGGAGGAGTGAAGTTGTTTCTCAAACTGGTCTCCCATCTCTTTAACATGGCTGGAAACACACTGGCTGACAGAGCGCCTCCTACAGATAGTCAGCCCACCCCTCAGTCACTTTTGAATGGCAACAGCCAGAGGAAAGAGTGAAAACCACTGAGAAAACCAGACTTAAAAGGTCTGACCTGGTGGCACAGAGGGTTAGCCTGCTGCCAGGCCCGTAGCTACCATTGAGGACACCGAGGTCATGACCTCGGTATTTAAAATTTTTTTTTTTTTTTTTTTTTTTTTTAGAAAAATAGCCCCGGCCCCCAGATCTATTCATCTGTCATTGATATTTTAATGTGACAGTTGATCAGAAATGCAACAATTTGCTTCCTCTCTGTATGCTATAGATGGTAAATCATCTCTTAGTCCTCTGTGACAGTATTTTCCTGTGTGTACCCTCTAACACATACCCGCCACACAGGGGGGCTGTATGTTGCCCATGTGTGCTTTATAGTAACGTTCAGTCAGAACTCATTTATAATTAAGCCCATAGTTAATGAACTAATCATGTACAAAACACACACACAGTCACATATTTTATATACTGTATATGTTGTAAGCCTAATTTTTGCCATCACAGCTGCTTTTTACATGTATGGGATAATACAGGCTAATATACAAGGTGTCCCAAGCTCTGAGTCATTATAAACTCAATTAGCTACAGAAGCTAATTTCACATTCAGTCCTTGTATATTTCTCTCATGTGTCCAACATTCCTTTCCTCCTCTGTGTGTGTGATTGAGAAATGAGATGCAGGTGGTGTTCATCCTAATTGGCCTGGTCAGGTGTCAGATTGCTGCTGGCTGATTGGCTGGTGGAGAGCATTTAAGCCAGCTGATGCCATCCTGTCGCCCCTTGCTCTCCTCATTCCCAACGATGATGGCTGCTGTGCTGACTGCTGTGTTCTGTCAGGTAGGAACTGTGTGTAGACCTACTTTAGTAGTTCTGCAGAACTTTATTAAGATGTGTCTTTATCTTGGTAGACCTGTGCAGTCTAAACTGTAAATAGTTACCTTCCAGATCTACACTTTTGTACACTGTAAATAACACTTACCCAAGTAGCAGAAAGTAGGGGGAGAAGCCCCTTAGTTTTTTGTAACATTTTCTGATGTTTATTTTGTAGGAGCTTATAGGTAAGAGCTGTGTCTCTTATTTAATCCATCATTTTCTTTTCTTAGGTAAATTTAAGGTTGGGGATTAGTTTGATTGGTTAGTTGTGTTGGGGCCATGCTGTGCTCTGAAACTAAACCTGCTACTTGTGAACTTGTGATGGTGGTTTGGCTGATCATCCTTGGGAGTGGGAAGAGTGGGGGCACTTTTGTGTTGCGGTCCCGTTCCCCGAGGCCGGTTCCTAACATAATTGGGTGCTCGTCTGCTTTTCTCATTCGTCAGCACGTCGTCTGTGAGTGTGTGTGTATATTTTATATGTTTGTCTGGTGGGCAGTCTTTGTGCAGGTGGTAAATGGTGTTAGTCAAGGTGGCTTTGCATGGAGCTGAGGAAGCTCATGGTGGTAAATCTGGTGGAGATGTTTGTTGGAGGAGGAGCCGGTCAGAGGGGACCAGTAAGACTGAGGAGGGGCGTGGCAGGGCCATCAGTAGCACCGTTTCTCCTCTTTCTGTGTAGACTGCTACCCTACAAGAGTCTCCGTACATAGACTTGCCTGTGACTCTGACTCCCAAGCCGTCTAAATCAGCGATACAGACGTATTTACAAGTGTCACAGAAACATTTCAAAGCCACATATTGAGAGGAGTTCATAGCTTCTCGACGTCGGGGTTAGAAAGCTTGACGCTGCTCATAAATGCCTCTTTTCATCTGAAGTCTGTGCTGGTGATATTTTTTACCGAGCCTTTGGCCAGAGTGGCGCTGTGACGGCTGAGAGCTCTAACCTGGAAAAAATATCACCAGCACAGACTTCAGATGAAAAGAGGCATTTATGAGCAGCGTCGAGCTTTCTAACTCTGACGTCGAGAAGCGATGAACCCTTCTCAATATGTGGCTTTGAAATGTTTCTGTGACACTTGTAAATACGTCTGTATCACTGATTTAGACGGCTTGGGAGTCAGAGTCACAGGCAAGTCTATGTACGGAGATGGGACTCTTGTAGGGTAGCATAGTCTACACAGAAAGAGGAGAAACGGTGCTACTGACGGCCCTGCCTTGTCACGCCCCTCCTCAGTCTTACTGGTCCCCTCTGACCGGCTCCTCCTCCAACAAACATCTCCACCAGCTTTACCACCATGAGCTTCCTCAGCTCCATGCAAAGGCACCTTGACTAACACCATTTACCACCTGCACAAAGACTGCCCACCAGACAAATATATAAAATATATATATACTCAGACGAAAAGCGGGCGACCCCCTAATTATGTTAGGAACCGGCCTCGGGGAAGGGGACGGCAACACAAAAGTGCCCCCACTCTTCGCACTCCCAAAGATGATCAGCCAAACCACCATCACAAGTTCACAAGTAGCAGGTTTAGTTTCAGAGCAAAGCATGGCCCCAACATCAACAAATCAAACTAATCGCCAACCTTAAACTTACCTAATAAAAGGATGGATTAAAAAATAAATAGACACAGCTCTCACCTACAGTATAAGCTCCTACAAAATAAACATGAGAATGTTACAAAACTAAAGGGCTTCTCCCTCCTACTACTTGGGTAAGAGTTATTTAGTGTAAAAAAGTATAGATTTGGACGGTAGCTATTTACAGTTTGGACTGCACAAGTCTACCTAGACAATGACAGATCTTCAAGTTCTAAAGAACTACCAAAGTAGGCCTACACACAGTGCCTACCTGACAGAACAAAGAGTCCGCCATCATCGGTGGCAATGACTGCAAGGGATGGCATCCCCAAACCCATATAACAGTGCAGACACACGAAGTTGGTGAAATAATTTAAACGTTTAAGTCCGTGTCTGTGTCATGTGTTCACATCATTCCTTTCCACAGTGTGTAATTGAACTATGAGTCCACTCATTGTACTCCCAACTATGATGGCTCTCTGTTGACTCTTTGCTGTGTCAGGTAGGAACTGTGTAGGCCTACTTAGTTCTTCAAAACTTCAAGATGTGTTACCTTGGTGGACCTGTGCAGTCTAAATTGTAAATAACTACTTCCAGCTCTACACTTTTGTACACTAACATCTTACCCAAGTAAAGTAGGAGGGAGAAGCCCTTTAGTTTTTTGTAACATTTTCTCATGTTTATTTTGTAGGAGCTTATAGGTGAGAGCTGTCTTATTTACTCCATCCTTTTCTTAGGTAAGTTTAAGGTTGGGGATTAGTTTGATTGGTTAGTTGTGTTGGGGCCATGCTGTGCTCTGAAACTAAACCTGCGACTTGTGAACTTGTGATGGTGGTTTGGCTGATCATCCTTGGGAGTGTGAAGAGTGGGGGCACTTTTGTGTTGCGGTCCCGTTCCGAGGCCGGTTCCTAACATAATTGGGGGCTCGTCCGCTTTTCTCGTTCGTCAGCACGTCGTCTGAGTATATATATATATATATATATATATATATATATATATATATATATATTTTATATGTTTGTCTGGTGGGCAGTCTTTGTGCAGGTGGTAAATGGTGTGCATGGAGCTGAGGAAGCTCATGGTGGTAAAGCTGGTGGAGATGTTTGTTGGAGGAGGAGCCGGTCAGAGGGGACCAGTAAGACTGAGGAGGGGCGTGACAAGGCAGGGCCATCAGTAGCACCGTTTCTCCTCTTTCTGTGTAGACTATGCTACCCTACAAGAGTCCCGTCTCCGTACATAGACTTGCCTGTGACTCTGACTCCCAAGCCGTCTAAATCAGTGATACAGACATATTTACAAGTGTCACAGAAACATTTCAAAGCCACATATTGAGAAGGGTTCATCGCTTCTCGACGTCGGGGTTAGAAAGCTCGACGCTGCTCATAAATGCCTCTTTTCATCTTAAGTCTGTGCTGGTGATATTTTTTCCAGGTTAGAGCTCCCAGCCGTCAGAGCGCTCAACAGCGCCACTCTGGCCGAAAGCTCTGTAAAAAATATCACCAGCACAGACTTCAGATGAAAAGAGGCATTTATGAGCAGCGTCGAGCTTTCTAACCCCGATGTCGAGAAGCTATGAACTCTTCTTCTCAATATGTGGCTTTGAAATGTTTCTGTGACACTTGTAAATACGTCTGTATCGCTGATTTAGACGGCTTGGGAGTCAGAGTGACAGGCAAGTCTATGTACGGAGACTCTTGTAGGGTAGCAGTCTACACAGAAAGAGGAGAAACGGTGCTACTGACGGCCCTGCCTTGTCACGCCCCTCCTCAGTCTTACTGGTCCCCTCTGACCGGCTCCTCCTCCAACAAACCTCTCCACCAGCTTTACCACCATGAGCTTCCTCAGCTCCATGCAAAGGCACCTTGACTAACACCATTTACCACCTGCACAAAGACTGCCCACCAGACAAACATATAAAATATACACACACACACACAGACGACGTGCTGACGAATGAGAAAAACAGACGAGCACCCAATTATGTTAGGAACCGGCCTCGGGGAACCGGACCGCAACACAAAAGTGCCCCCACTCTTCCCACTCCCAAGGATGATCAGCCAAACCACCATCACAAGTTCACAAGTAGCAGGTTTAGTTTCAGAGCACAGCATGGCCCCAACACAACTAACCAATCAAACTAATCTCCAACCTTAAATTTACCTAAGAAAAGAAAATGATGGATTAAATAAGAGACACAGCTCTTACCTATAAGCTCCTACAAAATAAACATCAGAAAATGTTACAAAAAACTAAAGGGCTTCTCCCCCTACTTTCTGCTACTTGGGTAAGTGTTATTTACAGTGTACAAAAGTGTAGATCTGGAAGGTAACTATTTACAGTTTAGACTGCACAGGTCTACCAAGATAAAGACACATCTTAATAAAGTTCTGCAGAACTACTAAAGTAGGTCTACACACAGTTCCTACCTGACAGAACACAGCAGTCAGCACAGCAGCCATCATCGTTGGGAATGAGGAGAGCAAGGGGCGACAGGATGGCATCAGCTGGCTTAAATGCTCTCCGCCAGCAGCAATCTGACACCTGACCAGGCCAATTAGGATGAACACCACCTGCATCTCATTTCTCAATCACACACACACAGAGGAGGAAAGGAACACATGAGAGAAATATACAAGGACTGAATGTGAACATTGGGAATAGAGGGAAATGAATCAGCAGACTCTGTAGCCAAAGAAAGCCTGAAAAGGGAAGATATAGATTTAAATATTTCCCTGGGAAGAGTAGAACTTAGAGAGAAAATCAAGAGTGGAGTGGATGGAGAGTGGCAGGGGTTATGGGAAAAGGAGGTGAAGGGGAGACATTTATTTTCATTACAAGCTCAGGTTAAAAAAACAAGTGTTTATTATTATGGATCCAGAAGGGATAGTGTTAAGGTTTGCAGACTGAGGATTGGACACTGTGGGTTGAATCAGTGTTTGTACATTGTGGGAAAACATCCTAGTGGATTATGTGAGTGTGGATTGAAAGAAACAGTTAAGCATGTTTTCCTGGAATGTGCTAAGTATAAAAAAGAAAGGGAAATTTTGTTTAAAAGTTTGACAAGTCTAGGAGTAGCCTCCTTTTCCATTAAAGTTTTTTTTGGTCATAATAAGAGCCACCAGTTGATAATTAAAGCAGTGTTGCAGTTTCTGCATGAATCAGGACTGTATCAGAGAATATGAAGTGTGATTGAATTAGTTTGACCTGCGGAGGGCAGTAATACGCCTAGTAGTGTCCACACTGCCGGAAATCTAAAAGAAGAAGAAGAAGAATGTGAACATTAGCTTCTGTAGCTAATTGAGTTTGTAATGACTCAGAGCTTGGGACACCTTGTATATTAGCCTGTATTATCCCATACATGTAAAAAGCAGCTGTGATGGAAAAAATTAGGCTTACAACATATACAGTATATAAAATATGTGACTGTGTGTGTGTTTTGTACATGATTAGTTCATTAACTATGGGCTTAATTATAAATGAGTTATGACTGAACGTTACTATAAAGCACACATGGGCAACATACGGCCCCCTGTGTGGCCCGCGATGGAATTGCAAAAAAAGTTTTTTTTTTGTTTGTTTTTTACAGTGCACCTGAACGCAACATGCAAGATACCCGCTGAATAAGTGTCCAAATGTTCATGTCATTCTGGCCAATATTCTTCTGTTATAGCATTTCAGTCTGGAATATGGAATATCTTTCAATAATCTTTATGACTAAAAGGCCAAAAGTAATCTCATGTGTAAGAAATGGCTGTTCTACATTGAGGTAGAAATTTAAATAATTAACTTGTTGGTTTTGGATTTATTTAGCTTCAAGAGTGCATGTTCGTGTGACCCTCAACACAGGCTTTGAGAATCCCGGCCACTTACTGATACTTATGCTTAAATTAACCCACTCATATTCTGGTTTATTTCAAGAAAAACATTTCGGATAGTGGAAATTCTAATTGGCTGGTAAATCTAGCAGCCATATTGGCAGGTGGTGAAAAAAGTTAATTTCAAGCCCTGCATCGAGAGTGTGGTGACATAGGAGTGAGTGAGAAAAGGATCAAATATTGGTGGTTAAGACTGAATAATGACATCACAACTGTTCATTTAAAATTAGTTATTCCTCTAAACCTGGCTTCAAATGCCCCAATTTTTTCGCGCTGGCGCCGTTCAGCCCTCAGCAAAATCTGGTAGCGAGGACTTTTTTTGTGGCCCTCTCTATCATCAAAGTTGCCCATCCATTACGGCATGACAATATTTGTTTGGCCCCCGGCAACAATCTGGATTTCTCATGTGGCCCCCCATGAAAAATAGTTGCCCACCCCTGCTATAGAAGGAAGAAAGATAAGTCACAACATTCAGCTTTTGCATTGAGGCAAGATTGGGGCTAGACTTTAGGGACAGTTCTAAGTGATGTTTGTGTAGATGGGCCATTGTATTTAATTGAGCAGTATTCTGCCATGTGACCTGTATGCAGAATATGAATTATATTATATGGGGAGACATTTATTTTTTGTATCATTTTAAAGCAACAGCACAGTAAAGAGGATATTAATCTAACATGATGTCTGTAGTTCTTTATAGATCTAGCCTCTTAATTTTGCTCTCAGAGTGCACCAGATTGAAGCATTTTACTTTAAAATGGACACAATTTTCAATCCGGGGGGGCACAGCGCCCCCTGGGCACCCCAAGCCGCGCTAAAACGACCTCGGTATTTCTCAAACCCTGGCTACGGGCCTGCCTGCTGCCCAGCAGTATTGAGGCCTTGATCGATTTTGAGGTCGTGGGTTCGAGTCTCAGTCAGTTTTGAATGACGACAGCCAGAAGAAAGCGCCCAGGATTAGCTACTTAAAGGAACACTCTGCCCATTTTCAACCAGCTTTGTATCATTAGAACATCAGTAGTATATCAGAAAACTGTAAACTGTTTTGAAGTCTGTCATTTAATTTGACAGTTATTGAGTGTTAAAAGTGTGGACCAGTGACATCACTGGTCCACACTAACTCAAATTAATAACTCATTAACTCAAACCAACTCTCAATTACTGTCAAACTACATGAATGATGAATAGTTTGACAGTTATTGAGAGTTGATTTGAGTTAATGAGTTATTAATTTGAGTTAGTGTGGACCAGTGATGTCACTGGTCCACACTTAAACACTCAATAACTGTCAAATTAAATGACAGACTTCAAAACCGTTTACAGTTTTTTGATATTCTACTGATGTTCTAATGATACAAAGCTGGTTGAAAATGGGCGGAGTGTTCCTTTAACTATTTCTTAATTGACTAAAAGCTCAAATATATCCTTTTCCAGATTTTGACCTATAGCAGCCACTTCAAAAGTCATACAGAGAGAAATACAGCATCAGTGGCAGTGCCTTTGTGGTTCACTGTGTATGTCACCCCCCCCCCCCCCCCCCACACACACACACACACACCAGCGTTATGTTGATTGACAGCTGAAATGTAACATTTTAAAAACCAGACAGGTCAAACTTTTTGCAGCGGGATTTTGGCCGAACTCTCTTAGTCTCGCTCTCTCTCACTGTCTCTCGATCACATGAAAGTGAGGCTTCCTTCAGGTACAATCAGGACGGTCAGCTTGGGTGGTGGTGGTGTTGTTGGTGGTGGTGGTGGTTGCTTAAACCTGCTCTAAACCTGGTGTCACTCCACATTTACTCTTCTCTTTCTGAATTCTACACCCTGTGTTCACACTGACAACAACACAGAGCATAAAGAGTGAGATAGGTTGGAATTGAACGAGTGAGCAGCTGTTTATCTGACTGAGCTAGAATCAGAGACTGACTAGACTCCTACATCAGCTTATTTCTATCAGTGTTCAAACTACTGATGATGATTAAAAAAAATAGCATCACAGATACTGCCTGAGACAGGGATTCAACCAACAACCTTCGAACATCGCACAACAGCCACATGTTTATCTGAGTGAGCTATAGCCCACTTCCTCTTGCAAAGTTTTCATATTGTAGCTTTGAACCTTAATCTGTGACTGTTGAAGTAGGTCTGACAAGAAGGAGATAAGAGAGGAATATGAGTGCGATTTGAAAAAGAAAGTTGCTCTTCACAATTAGGAAGTTCTTTACCGGACTTGAGGGCTGCTGCTGTCGGCCAAACAGAGTCCAGCATTATGACTTTAGTCTTGCAATTCATTCACTAAATGCCCTTTTAACTAAAATACAAATATGTGCAAAATATCAGGAAGAACATGTCTTATCCTGAGCCATAGTACATTGAAAATAAAATTGGATATTTATTAAAAGAATGGAATGGAAGGAATGGCTGGCAGTAAAGTGTGAGCAGCACAGCGAGACTAAGTCTTCCTGCTCAGAGTCTCACTGCTTTCAGTTTGGACGCAGCATCAACAGGAAATACCTGCTCAGTCCTCAAAGAGACAGACAGATGGAGGAGACAGCCCCAGGAGAGCCAGGATGGACTTTTTCAGGAAAAGTGTGGAAGAATCCATCAAATCAGATATGCACGATTATTTCTCCCAAAACACATTCAAATGACACGGAAAACAGGTCTGCTATTACTTACAGGTTCGGAGAGAGAGAGAGAGAAAGATAGACAGACAGGCAGACAGACAGACAGACAGGCAGGCAGACAGACAGGCAGGCAGGCAGGCAGACAGGCAGGCAGGCAGACATACAGACAGACAGATAGATAGACAGATAGATAGACAGACAGACAGATAGATAGACAGACAGACAGATAGACAGACAGACAGACAGACAGATAGATAGATAGATAGATAGATAGATAGCAGCATGAAAGTACTTATTGAAGGTGATGAGGAGGGAATAACAGACAACATCATCTATAAGGAGCTGCAGTAATCCTGTACTAACATTTCCATACAGTAACTGCGTACATCATCTTCAGATTCTCCACCCTAGAAATTGAGTGCACACAGCGCACAAGATTTCTAGTTATTATCAATATTATTATTACCATCATATTTGACCAAGATTAATTCAACGTTATTTTTGATATTTACATGGAAATGTTTGGGCGAAGACTCTCTCGACTCCTTTTAAACAGACTGAAGGATACTCAGACATTCAGTACATATTTCAATATAATACAACTTTATTCACAGCCATCTCTTTCACAAGCACAACCTCGTCATCAACACCTACAGTAGCCTGCTAGGCCTAACTTAAGACTGATTCAATAATTCAGTAATGATAATTCAATAATGTGAGTGTGTGTATGTGTGAGATCAATAAATAACTCATACAATATTATTTGTGTATTTGTGAAGTGGTGTGTTAATGGTATGGTTAAGAGAAAGAGACAAAAGAGGTGGTTATGGAGAGACAGAGAACGACAGAGAGAGAGAGAGAGAGAGAGAGAGAGAGAGAGAGAGAGAGAGAGAGAGAGAGAGAGAGAGAGAGAGAGAGAGAGAGAGAGAGAGAGAGAAGGTGGAAAGGTGGCTATCGAGAGACGGAGTCAGGACTGGACAGCACTTCCTCTTTGTGGTCACATGACAAGTCTGAGAAAGAGAGAGAGGGAGAGAGAGAGAGAGAGAGAGAGAGAGAGAGAGAGAGAGAGAGAGAGAGAGAGAGAGAGGTGGAAGAGAATATGAAATAGAAAGACCATGCAAAAACAATGGAGGGGAGAGAAAAGGAAGGGAGAGACAGATGGATTAGTACTGTTAGCAAGTCTTTGAGAGAATGACAGAATACACAAATGTTAACATGGAGTTGATGTTGATGTGTGTACAGGTGTGTGTGTGTGAACTGTTCATTTCTGCAGCAATTTTAGATTGAATAGTCACATTCGGATTACATGCATTTTTATGCATTTTTAGTTATCATTGTGAATCAGATATTTAAACCAAATCGCTTGTGGCATAATCATAGCCATGCTAACACTTTAGCATACACTGTGTTGAGTGATAGACGGCGATTGGCATGACCTTAAAAGTGAGAAAATGGGAGCTTGTGAGTTGTGACAGCTCTGAACCTAAATAGCAAGTAGGCTACCGTAATCTTAAAATATACATGGCCAAGTCTGGCACTTTACTGGTAACATCTTGATGGGTTATGGTTATGATTCAAAGTACGTTAACATTGATGTCTTTAGCTAGCAGGGACGACACTTGTTTACTACATAAGGTGAAGTAAGGTGGTGGGTGAAAAAAAAGTTGTGATATTTCATTTTGAAAAATTAGGAATCTACAAGCCATGAAACACCTAACCACTAACTCAGTGGTTCTCAACCTGGGGGTCGGCACCACACAGGGGGTCGCAAAATGATCTTGGGGGGTCGCAGGATGATTGTCAAAAACAAAACAAAACAAAACAAAACACAAATATTTTTGGAAAATGATTTTTCTCCCATGATGATTAAATCTCCCATACCAATAATTTAATGTATTATAAAGCTATATGAACTAAACTATATATAAACTGTATAAAAAATATTTCAGTGAGTGAAATCAGTGTGTGAATCCATACACTAACTACTGCAATAAATTTGGGTTGGGTTGAGTTGTTTTTCTACCTTGGCTAACCCTAATACAAAGTTCAACATTGCGTATGCTAAAGAGTTGTCGATCACTTTGGTCTTTATACTTGAGTCATTCCTTTTTTGAAATTCATAGTCTAGTTTTCATCAGGCCTTATGGAAGATTTTCGTTATAATTTTTTTATTTTTTTGTCAAATTAACGTTGATGTGTGTGTATCTATTGTATGTCGTAAGTGTGTGTGTAAGCTTGTCTTAGATGCGTTTACCCCCTGAACTGTTGCTCTCTGCCACTCCTCTCTCCTCATTGGCTAACATCAGACTCGCCTCGTTCCCATTGGCTTCCTCTGGCCCATTGTGATTGGCCCACAGGGATGTGTTGTCATAGAGATGCGCTGTGATTGGGCTGAGCTGGCTGTCAGTCTCAGAGAGCCCCGCCCCCAGAAGGTGTTGCTCCACCCCCAGCTGGAGCTCTGAGGAGACAAGAGCGCCTCTAGTGGAGAGAAGCTTCCACTACAACTATACTGCTATAGAGCAGAAAATCGATTCATTATTATGCTGAAAACTGAAATGCTGAAATTGAACCAGAGGACGAAAACTCCCAACTGAAGATGAACTAAACACGGAGAAACAATAAGCGGCAACATAAAAAAACACATCAGAGCAGCCCTGTCTGACACCTCTTATTCTTCACCTGTATACAATTGAGTATGTGGACTTTGGCTGTTTCAAGTTCTGTGTTCGGCCACAGCTATGCCGTTTTACGTGCGATCGGGGTGAAACCTTCAGGGTGTGTAAATGGCACCGACGGAGCCGGATTTTTTAATTAGCTAATGATGTGATGTCATCACATCAGCGATGATGTCATCAGTGATGATGTCAAAAATTATGTCATAAGGGCGCACACACGCGCGCGCACACACACACACACAAGGAGGCATTGTGACAAGACTGATCAGGGATGTCACACACACACACACACACACACACACACACACACACACACACACACACACACACACACAAACACACACACACAAGGAGGCATTGTGACAAGACTGATCAGTGATGTCATAGGAGGGCACACACACACACACACACACACACAGATGATGTCATCAGTGATATCATAATGAGGCACACACACACACACACACACACACACACAAGGAGGCATTGTGACATCACTGATGCAATAACACTTAGTGAGCAACACATACACACCCACGCGTGCCAATAGGGCAGGCAAGGCCGCATAGCGGCTGAGCCTAGGCATCTCGTGCGCATAGCGCATATATGCACATACATATATAAATGCAGCCATATGCTAGATCACTCAAAGGCTATTAGCTGAGTGACACACACACACACACACACACACACACACACACACACACACACACACACACAAACACACGCGCAGCACTCAGAAGAGATCAATAACAGAAATGCTTTTACTGTCTTCACTTCCCGGAACCAAGTAGCCTATGCACTCATTGGTAGAGCCTCCACATACACATACACATACACACACACACACACACACACACACACCCACACACACACACACACACACACACACACACACACACACACACACACACACACACACACATTCTCATACACACACACACACACACACACACACACACACACACACACACACACACACACACACACATTCTCGTACACACACACACACACAAAACCACGTAAGAGCCAGACGTAGAACCACGTAAGACTGAGACGGACGTACAGTAAAACCACGTTTTACCACGTGGTAACTCATATTTGAATTTTCTTTCAAACAAGCATAAAGCTCTTAGTGACTAACTTTGCCTGCTCAGTCTCTTTCCTGTTGTGCTATAAACTGAGAGCCCTGGCAGCACTGTAGCTTCTGACTGCTTCTTCTGCCAATCAGGACTTTGCAGGAGCTTCAGAACACTTCTATCAATTATTCACATCACATCTGAGCCGTCAGACCAGATTCCCTCACAGCAACAAAGTGTTCTTGGGGGACGGCCAGTCCTGCAGCACACTGTGATCCAACGACTGTTTGTTTTGAAAGAGACACTGCATGTAGAAAGTGTTGGTGACACAAGTTAGAGGATTTGTAAGTTTAAGTTTTGAGACAACCAAGATGTGGATTCTTGGCTGCAACTCAGGAAGACGACCCTAATATTTTCTGTATATTCAGCGGAGACTAAATGAATGTTAAACTTGATGTAAAAAAAATATTATATATATATACATTCTAACTGACCTACTATGGCTCATTTCCACCACATATACATAACCCTCGTCTCTCTACTTGATATAGACTCTGCTTCCATAGCAAGTTTACTCGCCTCCGCCCACACCTGGTCATCATAGCGACCGCATATCTGTCCTCCGCCCATAGCCGAAGTAGGCTATAACGTATAACGTTCAAGTTAAATCCATACACGGAACTTTTAAACTGGTTATTATGAAATACTGGTGCCTCTAAATGACCTACAGTGTACATGGGCAAATGTGACAATCGGCCAGGAGAATGGATATCACTTTGTTGTTACTCAAACTCACATGCATGCGCTGCGCGAGGGACGGGGGTTACGCTACGGGGAGAAGGGAAGCCACCACCCCGGCGGCCACTCACCAGGCAAGACCGCGGCTTCACTAAACCCCCGCCTCCGGCCTAGCGGAGCCGACGTAGCACACAACTACAAAGGGCTTCCCGAGGAGCGGACTTTTTCTCTCTCAAAACAATTGAAAACCACCGTCATGTTAAAACCGTCTGGCCTCCAGCCCTGGGAGGGTGTTTTCAGAAATGACAAAGTGCTCTAGCCAATCAACGACGGCGCTCATCAGTGCCCTGTGATTGACAGCGCAAGTCG
The DNA here is from genome assembly GCF_964638095.1 of Poromitra crassiceps. NCBI lineage: Eukaryota > Metazoa > Chordata > Actinopteri > Beryciformes > Melamphaidae > Poromitra > Poromitra crassiceps. The sequence continues at coordinate 18,755,751 of NC_139647.1, forward strand.
GCCCATCAGGAACGCCGCTGGTAAACCGGTATAATGGCTGCCTCCGTGGCTGTCCGCCTCGAGCAGTAACGTCAACGTTCGTCGAGTTTAAACGATGATCTAACGAGGATTGGCTGAAGGAGTTGCCTGTCAAGGCAAGTGCATCCGCCCAACTTCCGCCCACTGCAAACACTGGGTGAAAGCTTGATGACAAACCAAATGAACTGTGAGTTCACATGAGCGGCTGGTTTACCAGGCTAGGTAGGTAGGTACCCCCTAGAGAGCGTTGGTTGTAATGTTTGATAGGACTAGTCGCCCATAATTGGGTTTGATTCAATTATGTTTGGTATTGTAGAGTGCCGTTGGCTAAAATAGCAAGCGTGCTGCTAATGTCAAATCAGAGTGTTTGCAATTTTATGAGGAAGTATTGTTGCAATTGGCAAATTTGAAAGCTGTTAATATCTTTGCATGGATTTGTTACAATTGTGTGAATTCTTGCTATGGTGAAATCCTCAAATCATGTAGTTACTGACTGGTCCTGGATGCAAACTGAGTAAATGTGGGATAGAGGGAACCCAGGCCTGTGAAGCATGTGGGGGCCCCCGGCTCCCCAGGGTGCCGTGACCCCAAAAACATCCCCCTCTACTTCCCCTGCACCCCCTGGTGCCAGCACAGGCCAGCGCCTCCCTGAGCTAAAAGGATACAAGACCAAAAAGAAGAGGAGGGGAAACCAAGAATAGCAACAGATAAGGACAACAACATACACTGTAAAACAAAATAAAGAGAAATTACATCCTCAAAACAAACACAGATACCCTGAGACTGGTGTGTACACAGCTGTAACCAACCACATCCAGACATTACATTTCAGCATGTGGTCCCTGCAGTCTTGGGGTGGCCTAACTTTATGTAACGTATGGTTCTGGACAAAGTGCTGCAATACACAGAACACTTCCTATAAGAGAGGTGGCTCATTTGTCGTTAACGATCATTTTGACCGTTTCCTAAACACATGCTTGATTGCCTGGCCTTGTCATTTCTATCTCTGTCTTCATGGACTCTATAGAGAGATAAAGTGGAACGTCACTTCCTGCTTCAGCACTGTACCAGAGATTTTCATCCGCCATTTATTTTCCCACAGACATTTCGTAAAATGCTTATAAAAATAGTTGTACTTGTTCAAACCAAACGGTTCAGATATATTTAGAAACAGGAGAGATCGCATAACATTTCACTCAGACCAAAACGTAAAAAAAAAAAAAGCAAGTTGAAGAAAATATTTTTTCTATGTTGTTGTTTTTAGTTTTGGTCTGAGTGAAATATTCTATGGTCTCTCCCGATTCTAAATATAGCTGAACCGTTTGGTTTGACCAAGTAAAACTATTTTTTATAAGCATTTTACGAAATGTCTATGGGATAATAAATTGCAGAAGAAAATCTCTGGTACAGTGCTGAAGCAGGAAGTGACGTTCACTTTGCCTCTCTATACAGTTACACACCTTCTTCTACTTCTCTTCTACACCAAATCTGTAATCATCTCTTTCATCTTTATGGCATCAAGCTATTTCAATGTCCACATGCTCTCTGTCCATTTCCTGTTCTTTTGAGGATCTATTTGCATTGTAGGAAGTTTGTTCTCATTTAACTAAATTGCCCAGAGATCAGAGATCAGGAAAATGGCACATCATTTGTTTACCTTTCATGGTGGGCGGAGCATAGGTCCCCTGCTTCCTCTGATTGGTGTCTGCACCCTGCAGAACAGGAAGAACACATTACAGCCTGGACTCCATTTATAATTCATGATAATTGCATAATAACAATATTATTCAGCCATGTCTAAATGATGTGAATCATAATGCTATATGGCCTCCGCGCAGTCACCAGATCTCGACCCTGTTGAACAGCTATGGGAGGTCCGGGACTGACATGTTACGTTTCTCATTATGTTGAAATCCCTGGAATTGGTTGTCACATTTGCTTCACCAACAGAAATATGTGGAAATCAATTTAGCAGGAGAAGAGTGTTTCCCTGCATCTTCATGTACAGTATATACGTAGAAGATTATATTTCTACAAACCTCTGTCTCTCCACTGTCAGTGTGCTGCTCCGCAACATCTGCAGGAGAGAACAGATAGCAGCAGTTAGCTCTTTCATCCTCTCTTCAGTTGGACAGATGTTTCTATCTGAAGCCTTGCTGTGATCATGTTGGTGATCAGGCCCCCCCAGGTTTGTGTCAGCTCAGCTGGTCAGATCAACTCTGTTTGTTTGGATCAGCAGCCACAGCTGAACAATTGTGAATGAACATTACTACGCACTATCCAACTGAGGACCTGGGCCACAGAGTGAGTTTTGATGGTTGGGGTTGATTGACTTGAGGATTACTTTGCCTGGAACTGAGATTTTTCAGGTTGGTTTTCAGAATTCACTTTCTGGCCTAAACTCTGTTTTGGAACAACAGCCTATTTAACTCACTGTCCCGTTACTGTACACTGTACACTGTTAGTGTTTTCCCAGTGCCTATAGCCTGCAGACCGATACAGAACACTTTACTTTTCTTATAAGGAGACAACTTCTACTGATTTTGTTGTAATAGCTGGTGGGCAACAATTATTTATGGGCATAATCTTGACACCTTTTTTTGTCAAAACGCAGTGATGAAAAAAATATTGTTTGGATCAAGGCTCAGTGTGCAGTGCGACTGCTTGTTTTCACTCATTAGTTTGTCTGTCAGCAGAATATCTACAAAAAGTGGAGTGGATTTCCATGAAATTTGGTGGACAGATCAGACCAACAGCTGATTATATTTTGCTGGTCATCCAGATTTCCACCAATAGACAATTGTGTTTTGGTTTTGGTTTGTTTCCCCCCGTAACTGTGAAACTAACAGATTTTTTTTGCATGTTTTTTCTTAGTGGGGGGGGGTTCCTATCTGGAGGAAACCCCAGGGTCGCACGGGGAGCAAACTCCACACAGAAAGGCCCTTCTGACCTAAAAAGCCCTAAAAGGAGAGAAAGCCAGCACACTTCAATGTCCTTTCAAAGGTTTTACTCCACCATCTGGGAGTGACAGGCCTTCTTCAGCGTTGTCAAGCCCACCTGGGCTGTAGGCCCTGAGGACATGGGGATGGGGACACACCCCCCTCAGCACTCACAGCGTCCCACGCAGGAGTACGAACCCAGGACCTTCTTGCTGTGAGATGACAGCACTACCACCACGCCTCCTAACAGAGATTGATTTTTCTTTTTTTACAGGGTTTTAAGAATTAAATTTAAACATGAAATTGCAGTGATATAGGAATGATTGGGTGTAACAGCGAGTTGGATGAATTGTTCACAGTGGTGGAGGTTTATTTATGTCATGGCATGACCAGCAGCTAAATATTCCAGGAGTTCATCCAATTTCTTGATTTTCTCTGTACATCCTCCCGCCTCTGTGTTTGTTACTGCATGCCAACGTTTCCGTTCT
>NC_139647.1:18769195-18789195 GCF_964638095.1 Poromitra crassiceps
GTCTTCTTTGTCTGTTTTTGTCTTCAACACGTCAGTTTGTGCCGTCCACCGCCATTATAATGTGTGGACCCAGGGGTACCCGGAAGTAAATGTAAACATCCAGGTGATTTGGTCTATATAGCATTACAATATCCAATGTTATTATTACCTATGAAATAATAAAGGGGGATGATTCCGGTTTCATTTATTTTGCCCATGGCTGTTGTACTGTAATAAACAGTGTCGGCTTCACGAAGAGGCCCCTGGTGACCCCCCCCCCCCCCCCCCCCCCCCAAAAAAAATGTCAGTGTGTTCTCCAGCAGCATGAGGCCTGGCCGTCTGAACCTACAGCGCCAAAAATGTTTTATAGCCTCAGATCTCAAGAAGTATTTTCGGTCCTAAGTGCTTTTTCATTGTTCAAGATTTCCTGAAAGAGCTGCAGCAAAACATGTCCATAACCTTTCTGCTTGAGTGCTTGACCAGTGGGCACGTCTGTAAAGGGTAGCCTCGTGGGTACTCATAGAATCCATTCTCACTCAGATATCTTGAGGTGAGAGGTCAAGGAAGGGTCCCCTTTGAAATTGACCATGCCGGTTTTTCAAAATTCATTATTTAGCCCCCCTCCCGACAAGGTAGCATGGCATTGTTGGTCGCAATGGATGCTGTAGGTCTTAGTTTCATAGCCTCCAAGTATCTTCACTCTAGATTTAAGAATGAGCCCACTAGAGCTCGAGTCATATCGGCCACAGACGCCAGTAGAAAATCAGGGACATTTTCTACCTGTAAACCTGGGTACTGCTAGTTATCCTGCAGCTTTAGCTGCAGGGATTCATTGGTGAATGCTAATAAGCTTTTTTTGCTCACCAAAATGTCAAACTTTGTACAAAAGTGACAAGACGTTTGGTGCAGAAAGGGAACCAACTAAACTTAAAAAAAAAAAAAAAAAAGTATGTTTAAAGCTCATGTAGTCCGATCACAAAGATCTCACCAAACTCATTGCCTTCATGTGCAAATATCTTTATTTGTCACGTTCACATATTCCATTGACTGAATATTGATCAATATCAGTGCTGTATGGGTTGATAACTCTGCTGTACTCCAATATGTGGGTATGTGTCCACGGTGTGTGTGTGTGGTATGTGTGTATGGTATGTGTCCACGGTGTGTGTGTATGGTATGGGGATGTGTGCGTTGTAACAATGCCAGCATGTTTGTGGTGTGTGTGTATTTAGTGTCTGGGGTGTATTTGACATGTGTGTGTGTGGCGTTGGAGTGTGTAACACAGGATGTGTGTGCGGGGGCGGCAATCCCTGCCCGCAAGCTGGAAAACAGGGTTGCTGAAGTTGTTGTTGTAGCTGTTGTTGTTGAAGTTTCTGATAATGACGTTGTTGCAGTTGCTGATACTGATGCTGCTGATACTGTTGTTGCAGTGACATCTGTTGCCACGGTAACCCTGCCTCCTCCTCGCCCTCCTCTCGGCAGGTGAAAACGGGCACGGTGTAGGAAACGGCGTCGGGGGCGTGTTCGCCGGGCAGCACCCGTAGGCGCAGGGTGGAGACGACTGTGGGCGGGCGAGGCAGGAGGGAGAGAGAGAGCAGGGAGGGCGGGAGCGAAGAGGGCGTGGAGAAAGACTTGACCAATGGGGCTCGTCGAGCCATCTCCTCCCTCCTCTTCCTCTCCTCACCCTCCACCCGTTCTCCTCCCCTCTCCTCTCTGCGTCCCTCCATCCCTGCCTGTGCGGCGCTCTGCAGCACCTCCGCTCCTCTCTCGGCCACTCCGGCCCCATCTTTTACGTCACGCCCGGGGTCAGAGACAACTCCGGGTCCGGATCCGGATCCAGATCCAGGTGAATCCTCCTCCTCCTCCTCCGCTGCTGAAGCCGGCCTGGAGCTGCAGCTGGAGTCGGAGCTGGACTCGGGATCATCGTCCGAGTCGCACTCGGGTGCTGACCCGGAGCCGGCGGAGCTGGACTCGCTGTCGCCTCCCCCCCACCGCGGCATGCAGCGCCCCTGGGCGTTGTAGCAGGCCGCGCAGCGAGACAGACCCAGCAACTCAGGACCTGATCTTGGCTGGACAGACAGGGAGGGAGGGACTGTTTAGCTCAGGGACCCGCAAGAGTCTAAAAGGCTTGAATACACTAGACAACTTTCAAAATAGATGAGGGACCACACCACTACGCGACTTGTCACAGCAACTGAATCTAACTGAACGCACCAAACACATGAAAACACGAGCTCTCGCAGCTACTAACACTGGAAGCTAGGTGATTTTACCTTCAAAATGAAAGCACTCATTTGACACGGAAGTATATCAAGACCTTAAAGTATTGGGTTTGAGAGAATTACTACTCAATTACTACAGTAAATTATTAGGTATTAATATTTATATCCCTAGTAAACAGTCAGCAAAAGGTCAGGCAATAAGTAGGCTGTAAGAAGTTTTTTTTTAACCTAGTTTGAAAGTGACTTTGGTCAGTCATTGAGTTAGTTATGTACCGGTAGTATTTTAGTCAGTAAGCCAGTCACTTTGTTGGTTATTCAGTCAGTCAGTCAGTCAGTCAGTCAGTCAGTTAAAGGTACTGTATCTGTTATAGTGTGTCGCCTACTGTCTAAAGTGTGGTCAGTTACCTTGTGATGTTTCAGACTGTCTGCAGACTGGTTCTCTATGGAACCACCAGAGTCTGACTGCTGGCTGGCTCCTGGCTCCTCTCCACTAGACAGGACTAGAGAGAGAGACGGAGAGAGAGAGAGAGAGAGAGAGAGAGAGAGAGAGAGGCAGAGAGAGAGAGAGAGACAGAGAGAGAGACAGACAGAGACAGAAAGACATCAGTTGATTATTTTCTCCACTAGGCTGCAGTGTTTCCTTGCGCCGTCAGTTTCCTGGTGGATTCCTGTGTTTTAAGGTAAGAGTCACATAATCTGACACAGACTCACCACCTCTTCTCCTCACACCTCCACTCATCCCTCCCCCTCTTTCACTCCCTCCATCGCTCCTCTCCTCAACAGCCTGTCAGCGAGAGAGACGGAGAACACCGAGTCAGGGTTTAGTTTAAAGGTGGACAAAATGCTATTTTACAGATGGATTGGTAGGAAAAGGGAGACAGACAGACAGACAGACAGACAGACAGACAGACAGACAGACAGACAGACAGACAGGCAGACAGACAGACAGACAGACAGACAGACAGACAGACAGACAGACACACACAGACAGACACAGTACCTCTTCCATTGGCAGTTCCCAGGTCAATCCTCCAGCAGTAATACCCAGGAGCAAACTGCTCTTCTCCCCCAGGCCGTCAGTTCACTGCAGGTTTAAAACAAACCTCCTTAGACCTCACAATAAGCTGTGCCTAACACACGCAGAGCAGTTTAGTTTCTTCACACACACCTCACAGCGGTGGTCAAAGTACAGTCGAGGCAGCTCCTATCGCACGGTTTCATTGTTTTTGCTGGAGGGGGAAATAGGGTGAAACAGCTGGCATTGTTCAAACATGTTACAACAAAGCCCCACCCAGTTTTCAGACATATTTCTAGCCGGTGTAGAACAGTCGGTTTATGGATGCAATAATCCACGCCATGTTTTCCTGGAAAGACTGCCGTTCAGTCTGATACAAGTTCTATCATTTTAACTTCAACAGTATCGGTGCCAATCAAAATATAAACTTGGTTCAAATAATTAGCCGACTTTCTTACATCAAAATCAGTTTTGGAGGTGCTGTAAAATCTGCATGTAAGATCAGGAAGGAAGTGGATGTGTACATTAGCGATCGTGTGACTCTAGCTCAGGGGTCGGCATCCTTTTTGATATGAAGTGCCGTTTTCAAATTTGCTGGTAAATCAGTGTGCCACACCAAGATTAATCACACGCATCTAAATTTAAATCTCCAACGGATCTGTAATGTTATTCCATCCAAAATCAGCACATTGAAAAATGGGAGCATTATGCACGATACACAGCGCGGTCTTTCTCTGTCTACTGCGCTGGTATTTTTCAGCTGCTTTCTGCTGCCATGGAAGGCAACCAATCAGAGGCAGAGTAGATTGGGTCACTACCGTAAATAATATGCTAAATAACAGGCCGTGCAACTGCAAATGGCTGTGAAGGGTATTTGCGAGGGTATTTCAACTAGAGATGTAACAGTATGAAGATTTCATATCACGATTATCGTGACCAAAATTATCACGGTTATCGTATTATCACGGTATTCGTAAGAAATTGCTGAAAAGTATTGACTCACTGAAATCATTTTACGTTTTATATTGAAAACTCGGACCCAAAAAGGATTGAGACACTCACTGAAATCATTTCTCCAAGGCTGCACGTTTGCATCTGGGAGACGGTTGCCAACTTTGGTTGATGATGGGACAGTATTTACCATGTTTTTCAAAGCACTGTAATCACGGTACCACGGTAATCACGGTACCACGGTTTTAATGATAATGAAAATTTGAAACGGTGCGGTTATCGTAAGGAATTTGATCACGGTTATCATTAAAACCAGTTATCGTTACATCCCTAATTTCAACATTTCTACAAAAAAATATCTCAATTGCGCACTTATTGCTACAGTGCGCTGCCGTGCCACTGGGTACCCCTTGGCGTGCCAGAGGTGGCACCCGTGCCACGGGTTGCTGACCCCTGCTCTAGCTTATAGACGGTTTTCACGGAATGGTCAGTTCTGCACTTGAATGTTTTTTTTTCTTTTATGTCCATAGCAAACACTGCAACAGGAAGTGAGCGGGGGTTCAATTTAGAATGTTTTTGTTGTCAAGTTAAAACCGTCTATAGCTTGTTTGCAAACACGTGATTCTGATGATGCTGATGATGACATCGCTGGGGGGGATGTGGAGAACGGAGGAACGCGAGGGAAAGCAAGAGGGTTGGATGGATGCCGCTCCACGCTGCATTGCTGCAGGTATCGCCAGAAGATTGCAAAACATATACAGTAGGATATTATCCATATACAACGAAAATAAACGATTTTTCTAGCAACTTCGCTAGTGCTTTCCTATGTAGCCTGCTGCTGGTTGGCCCCCCAGCATGATCATGTGGTTTGCAAACAACAAGCCTTTGGTCCAGGTGACGTGATGTCACCTGAAAAGAAGCTATTCCTGATTGGTGGAACTGGTCCTGTTACAACTAAGCCCATGTTACAACAATCCATTCCCCCGGTCTCCCCTACTACAGGAAACCGGTTTCTATCTAGGTTCAACAAGGTCGAAGTACCATAATAAACATAAACATACATACATTTTTCGACTTGTACCCTCAGCCCCGGGGATGAAGATTCCTGTGCTCAAAAGCTTGTGGGAAGTCCAGAAGTAACAACAGAAATGAAATCCACTGGACTTAACAAGAAGAGTTGAAGACTTTGTCACCTTTCATCCGAGAGAGACTCAAACCTATGGTGGTGAGGACTTCCCAGGAGAGAGTGATGAAACACCTTCAACTCTTTAAGTCCAGTGGAATGTGTTTTTACACCTTACCACCTGGATGAGTGAAAGGAATCTACACGAGACAAATACAAATATAATAAATAAAATATTAAAAAAATATATATAATCAATAAAATATAATCAATAAAATAGTCGTTTTAAAGCAAATGACTTCTCACTCGCCACTTTTAAAATAATGAAAACGCACACATACCCAGGTCGGCAGCTTGCCCTCTCCAGTGGAGATGCAGGACGCAGTCTGACATCACCATCAGGTTCGGCAGTAATCATGTGTGTGTGTGAATGTATTCATGTAGATTCCATAGATTGATGTACGTGTTCCCACACCCAGGGCAGTGTGTGTGTGCGTGTCCCAGGGGAGTGTGTGTGTGTCTGTGTGTGTACGTGCAGAATGGGAAACATCAAAATCAACAGTCTAAGTAGACAATGGTACGCGCGCTCGTGCACGCACACACACCCACACACACCCTCTGTGTAAACACACACCAGGATAGACCACCTGGCCTCTTTACTCACCCCTATCAGTGTGTTTCTAATTCTAAATTCTAAAAATCTAATACTGTAGTTTTGAATTGTCTCTAGATTCCAACTAAGGCTACTTGCCAAGAAAGATGTTGCTGTATGAATTCTGATTTATTCTTTAGACAGGTTATACAGGTGTGTGTGTGTGTGTGTGTGCACGTCTACTCAAGTGCATGGGAATGACATCACACTCCCCCACCCCACACAAACACACATGCTCTGACATGCATGAATTGCACACACACACACCCTTGCACACACAAAGAGAAAGAGGAAGAAAAAGACACACACACACACACACAGACACACTCACACACACAGTAAGTTGACTGCCGTTTAAAAGACAGAGTTTTTATTTCGACCTTGAAAAGTCTGATACAACCACACACGTTATCTCGTGCTGGACAGTTAAGGCATGAAAATCTCCCTTCTGGTTTGGCCAAACTGTACAGGCTAACACACACTCACACACACACACACATATGTACACACACGCGCACACACACACACAGCCGAGCTACCATGAAGAAATCCATAATACCAAAAATAAGGTTCAGTTGCAGATCAACAGTTGAACTGACTTCACATCTTTTCTCTCTTCTCAAGTCTTTTCTCTTGTTGTACCTACCCCTCCTTCTACCCCTTCTTCTCTGGAAGTATTTACCAAAGCCACAGAGAAACCCTTTGTCCACCTTTTACCACAATAACCACCATGCTGCCACTCTTAAGTCAACAAAATGTGCTTAACCCATTGATACCTGATGCAGCATTTGTGTGTGTATCCCTTTAAGACCGCGAACCGCGTTAACGCGGTTCGCGGTCTTAAAGGGATACGCACACAGATGAGGGATATACACACAAATGCTGCATCAGGTATCAATGGGTTAAAATGGTGTTGCTACTACAGCAAGGCTGACTTTTATACAACTTTATTCTTATTTAGCGGTTTTATTCTTTTAATGTCATATATTCCTCCTTTATTTATTATTACCTCCAATGTTACCTCCAATTGTCTCCAATTAGAGTCCAATGTTGATACTAAACTGTCAGGTGACAAAAAGTAGAGGTTAAAGCCCCTGGAAAACCCACATCCACAAAAACCTTCTAACTATGTAATTCAGGGTCTTATGTGCATAACAGTAAGCATCTAAAAGTATTAGACATTAGTTTCAATCCAAATCCTAAATATTGCATGGGGGGGGCAATCTGTAAACATGCTTAATCACTGTTACAGAGCGGGGGAATTTGAACGGTGAACGGGAACGACGTCACTTCCCGGGTCCTCTCTCAAGTGGCCATTCGAGGAACTACAGCTTTCAGGATTTACTTCCGCCACTTCCTCTGAAAAACCCAGAGCTATCCCGCTGGTTTGAACGTTAAATTGAAGTTACTGTTGTAACTTTTTTTTTTTCCCAGGGGCTTTAAACCATGTCACCTTCCTATTTGCTGCATCTGCACAGACTATGTAACCGACTTTAAACCTAAACCCAAACCTATTTCTAACATTAACCCTAACCCAGACAATGAATCTATCATTATTATTATTAGACCAATTTGAACCTGAGTACCTTACATTATAATCACTTGTACTATCCAAATAAAGTGTCACAGACTTTTCTCTTATTGTCTCACAGCAAACACTGGGAGGCCCCTTCCTTCACAGTATTTAGAGAAGGTGAAAGGACAGATCAAATGAAGATAGGAGGAGAGGAGGGAGTGAGAACATCAAGCGAGGAGAGTTGAGAAGTTCAACGTCAGTTCTTGGCACAGAACAAAGGTCACTGGACACGACCTCCATATAACTGTACATCATTCATATAACATTACATCTTCATTTTTCTTTTACCACTGATTTCACTCCGTAACGTTTGAGACTTTCAAAATAACACATTTCAAAACACATATTGTGGTGAGAGTAAGGCGATTCATTCATCCCAAAAAACACTGCTGAAAAAACACGTCACATGTCAGTGAGAGGTAGCAGGCCTCCATTAAGGTGAAAGGTCACACATAAGGCTACTGCAGCTTCATCTCCAAAAGAAAAAGACACAAAATACTCCAATCAGCATCACTGTCATCAGCCAGAGTACCGATGCCGTCACAATGTTTTGTTTTGACTCTAAAGTGCAGAACCACCAGGGGGGGATAATAAAAGTGGGTTTTGTTTTCTCCCCTGACTGTTTGAGTGTGAGGAGGCCTCAATGCCTGATTGGCAGACAGACATGTCAGCCAAAGAGCTGCTGGATTTCAGGAAGAGAGATAAGATACAGAATACATTGGGCCAAAGGCAGGAGGACATCCTAGACTATCACCTGACGCTGCTCATGATCACGTGCGAATCCAGCTGCCTTGCAAGGTTACCTAGACTAGCCCATTACAGGAGTTTATCTAGACTAGCCCATTACACGTGGTTAGACTAGCCCATTACAGGAGGTTACCTAGACTAGCCCATTACAGGAGGTTACCTAGACTAGCCCATTACAGGAGTTTATCTAGACTAGCCCATTACAGGAGTTTACCTAGACTAGCCCATTACAGGAGGTTACCTAGACTAGCCCATTACAGGAGTTTATCTAGACTAGCCCATTACAGGAGGTTACCTAGACTAGCCCATTACAGGAGGTTACCTAGACTAGCCCATTACAGGAGTTTATCTAGACTAGCCCATTACAGGAGTTTATCTAGACTAGCCCATTACACGTGGTTAGACTAGCCCATTACAGGAGGTTACCTAGACTAGCCCATTACAGGAGGTTACCTAGACTTGCCCATTACAGGAGTTTACCTAGACTAGCCCATTACACGTGGTTAGACTAGACCATTACAGGAGGTTACCTAGACTAGCCCATTACAGGAGTTTACCTAGACTAGCCCATTACAGGAGTTTACCTAGACTAGCCCATTACAGGAGTTTACCTAGACTAGCCCATTACAGGAGTTTACCTAGACTAGCCCATTACAGGAGGTTACCTAGACTAGCCCATTACAGAAGGTTACCTAGACTAGCCCATTACACATGGTTAGACTAGCCCATTACACGTGGTTAGACTAGCCCATTACAGGTGATTACCTAGACTAGCCCATTACAAGAGGTTACCTAGACTAGCCCATTACAGGAGTTTACCTAGACTAGCCCATTACAGGAGTTTACCTAGACTAGCCCATTACAGGAGGTTACCTAGACTAGCCCATTACAGGAGGTTACCTAGACTAGCCCATTACAGAAGGTTACCTAGACTAGCCCAGTACAGGAGGTTACCTAGACTAGCCCATTACAGGAGTTTACCTAGACTAGCCCATTACAGAAGGTTACCTAGACTAGCCCATTACAGGAGGTTACCTAGACTAGCCCATTACAGGAGGTTACCTAGACTAGCCCATTACAGGTGGTTACCTAGACTAGCCCATTACAGGAGTTTACCTAGACTAGCCCATTACAGGAGTTTACCTAGACTAGCCCATTACAGGAGGTTACCTAGACTAGCCCATTACAGAAGGTTACCTAGACTAGCCCAGTACAGGAGGTTACCTAGACTAGCCCATTACAGGTGGTTACCTAGACTAGCCCATTACAGGAGTTTACCTAGACTAGCCCATTACAGGAGTTTACCTAGACTAGCCCATTACAGGAGTTTACCTAGACTAGCCCATTACAGGAGTTTACCTAGACTAGCCCATTACAGAAGGTTGCCTAGACTAGCCCATTACAGGAGTTTACCTAGACTAGCCCATTACAGAAGGTTACCTAGACTAGCCCAATCCAGGAGGTTACCTAGAGTAGCCCATTACATGAGTTTACCTAGACTAGCCCATTACAGGAGTTTACCTAGACTAGCCCATTACAGGAGTTTACCTAGACTAGCCCATTACAGAAGGTTACCTAGACTAGCCCATTACAGGAGGTTACCTAGAGTAGCCCATTACAGGAGTTTACCTAGACTAGACCATTACAGAAGGTTACCTAGACTAGCCCAATCCAGGAGGTTACCTAGACTAGCCCATTACAGGAGGTTACCTAGACTAGCCCATTACAGAAGGTTACCTAGACTAGCCCATTACAGAAGGTTACCTAGACTAGCCCATTACAGAAGGTTACCTAGACTAGCCCAATCCAGGAGGTTACCTAGAGTAGCCCATTACAGAAGGTTACCTAGACTAGCCCATTACAGGTGATTACCTAGACTAGCCCATTACAGGAGGTTAGGTAGACTAGCCCATTACAGGTGATTACCTAGACTAGCCCATTACAGGAGGTTACCTAGACTAGCCCATTACAGGAGGTTACCTAGACTAGCCCATTACAGGAGGTTAGGTAGACTAGCCAATTACAGGGCCAACACAGATAAACAGAGAGTAACTCCTGGCCCGTGGGCTATTTAGAGTCTCCATTCACCTGACTTGTTTGTCTTTGGACTGTGGGGAGGAAACCGGACGGGTCCAGTTTATTTATGTGTTTTTTAGTCAAAAAGAAAAAAAGATGGCACATTTAACATATAAACTTCTAGTAGCGCAAAGTACAGTAGAAAGAAACTTTGGTGCCTACACATATAGGCAGCTCTCTGTTCTGTTCGGTTCTGACTCGGCCCATCTGCCCCAAACCTTCAAAGTCAGGAGGCTGGCCAGGCACGGGCAGCTCACCAGCAGGGTGCAGTGCTGCATTTCTCCCCCCGTCTTTTCCCAGAGACGACAGACCAGAGGAGGCCCGGAGGAAGGAAGAGGATGGCGCCTGGCGAGTCTCCAGGGGACGGGAAAGTCTGAGAACTTCTTGTTTCTTTTGACAAGGAAAAGGTAGTTCAGAGTTCTGCTTAGATGATATGACATTTTTGTTTTGGCTGTTAGATGCAATATAACAGGTAATAAAGCACCTCAGAAACTTCACAGAACAAAACTCCTGCCTGTGTGATCGTTTATCGGGGTTTGGCCTCGAAAGGCTATGAGTCATGTCCCACAGCAACAAAATACACTCTGGATTTCATTACATGAACTTCAGAACTGTTGCTAGCTAACAGTATACATTCTCATAGATGACCTTCAGAGATGTGGCTAGCTAACGCTATACATTCTCAGGTCAATTTCATACAATGAACACGAGACCGCAGCATTTAAGCCGTCCAGAGAAAGTTGACTCGCGCAGTTGAACCTGTTCCTACCTGGGAGCCGCCCACTACAATCACAGTCTGCCACTGAGAACCTCCATTGGATCAGGTGGGGATTCAAGCTAGATAGATGCTTCAACGTGAGCCTGGCGTTGGGACGTTGTCTGGGGCAGCTCGTCGCACTCAGCTTGAGGGGGTCCCAGGGAGGGGACCCCCCAGCAACATGAGCAACTGTGTGGTTTCACTATGATTTCAATGACTAGAATTTAGCCCGAAGGAGAGAATGTAATACCGGTCATAGCTTTCACTCTCTCCTGTCGTCTCCCCAACGGCCAATCACAGTTCTTGCGCAGGTTCACCTCAACCGCGTCGAACCGACGCTCTCTCACATTTTCTGGGAGCTACACGCAAGCCTCGCCGGCAGGCTCCTTTCCTGCGCCGGGGACCTTCACGTCCAAGCATAAATTCCACTTAAGTGCCTTGCTCAAGAGCACCTTAACAGTAACTGCTGAGGACGACAAGAACATTTTCTCATTCACTTTGACCGACCAGATGTTTTTCACAGGATTCGAGCATGTAGTCACAACTCACAAGCCTGCTTAACAGTGTGTCCATAGTGTACGTGGCAACCTGTCGATCTGTAGAAAGCGTTCGGGCAGCTCTGTGGGTTAAAGTGTAAAACGTACTCACAATGTTGTCGTTGTGGGTTCAAATCCAGCTGAGGATATCTGTCAGATATCTTCCTCTTTTCACGTCTTTCTCCAGTGTGACCAGTTAAAACAGAAACGCGTAAAAAAACAAACAGAAAAAGTCTCCATAAATAAAACGATTCCAAAGTGCATGTGTTTGGCAAATCAGCTGACTTGTAGAGTAAAAAAAAGCACAAGAATTCCTGGAGTCTTAAATTCAACCAGGTTTAGACGATGTCAGCATCTCGATGGAAACATCTGCGCTGTTGCCAACGGAACCCGACAGCGCTCGAAGATCTTGACCTTTCCCAAAGTTCAGCCGGTCCGGATGGGCGGGTCTTCAGATCGACAGGTCAGTGTCTGTGTCAGTGGGCGTGGTCTTTGGGCTCGCCGCGCCCCCTCTCTCCTCGGGAATGGAGGACGAATCGCCGTTGAGGCTGGACAACACACCTGGAACACACACAGAGTAATACCCACATCAATTCCACAGCTGGGTGGATATGTCAAATCAGGTGTGTGTGTGTGTGTGTGTGTGTGTGTGTGTGTGTGTGTGTGTGTCCCTCTGTCTTACGGTCAGTGTCATAGAGAGAGCTGTCGGAGCAGGTCCTGTTCCTGTGATGAGTCGACCTTTGACCTCCACACACATACTCCTTAGGAACACCTGACCTGAAAAACACACATAATTAATTAGAGTTACAGTGATAACACAGGAAACTTTATTTTCTGAGTCAATGTTCCCAAACAGTCTTTTAGCAGATTAGGTTGAGATGGCCGCCATAGAAAGAAGTTTAATTTGGCTTTATTTGAAGAAGAAGAAGAAGAGGAAGAAGAAGAAGAAGAAGAAGAAGAAGAAGAAGAAGAAGAAGAAGAAAATTATGGAAATAGAAGAAGATAAACAAAGTATTCATTTTGAGGCATCTTTGCTGGTCTCAAAGATGCTGTGAGGGTGTGTGGACTTAAGGCTGGCTCACACTACAGGATTTTCGGGCCGATTTATGCCCGATTCACCCCTCCCGAGAATCGGAGGAGAAATCTGGCCTGGCAGCTTGCCAAGCTTGGTCGGGCCCGACGTTCGGCACCGATTATCTTGTAGTGTGAGCTGTTTGCAGATCCAATCTTAAGCCTCCCGATCTGCTCAAAGCCTCATCGGGGCCGTCCCGATCATATCAAACATGTTTGATATTTAGGACTGAAAATCTGCGCGAATACATCATTCTGCTGCTGCGCGAGACTCCCGTCGTTAATTGACGCGGCTCATTTGATGCGCTGCACTGCAGGCATTATAGGCTACCAAATACCAACAGCACAGAACCACGAGTATTTGGGGGAAAATGTCACTAATTTATATCATAATGAATGACCAATGAATAAAAAGTTGTTATATCGTAGTTTTGAGCCCCTGCCAGTCAGAGGCTGTAATCTCCTACCTGTCTTATCAGGCAGTGTGGGGAAAAAAGGCTTTGCTGCTGCGGGAAGCAATCCAGTCTATCCAAACTTTTGCCGATCTCATGACATGCAGCAGGGAAATATATTTTGGTAGTGCATGTGTTTGTGTTCTCCCTTGTACAGACAATAGACTCGCGTTGTTTACACGCATGCTAACTACCGTGAGATTCATTTGTTTGGCGAGACGGGCATGAAAATGAGGAAAAGAGAGAGGTGAGGTGGGGGGCGGAGGCTTTGGTCACTGCTGGAACCCCAAAAAACGAAAACAGAGGTCGGAGTATGGCCGGGGCATCCATGTGATTATCCTGCCGATAATCTTAATAATATCCTGTAGTGCGTGGTGCGCCACATTTACAAATCTTGTAGTGTGTGCATGTTTGAGATTCTAGGGAAGATAATCTGGGAAGATTCTCCTGTAGTGCGTGTCACAGCCAGATTTCAAAATCGGCTAGGATAGTCAGAATCCTGTAGTCTGAGCCCAGCTTTAGTGTATGTAAAGACTTATAATATCATATCTCTGATTAGGCCAAGGTCAACATTATTACCTAAGTACTATTTACTTACATTCTCTCCTAAACTAGCACACAGACACACACACACGGCCTGGGGGAAACAAAGGCATGCGGGAGTTAACCCACTACAGCTTTGCTTATCTAATAAAATCTACTGTAAACGTTGTAAAGCCTCAGACAAGTGTTTTTCTAAGAACAGTAATGTATACAAACCAGTGTTACCCCCAGATAATGTCAGCTGTCTAAAAAAGCCACGACTCAAGCCATACTGATGTAATTCCTTGCAATGGCATTTAGACCACGTGGCACTAAAACTATATTGGAAAGCCATACTAAAATGATCTTTAACAGCATGTAGAACACACAGACACACTATGACACTAAAAAGTAACTGTGCACTGAAAGTTTGAAACCAATACTGATGCAATTCTCTGAAACACCATTTAGAGCATTGACATTAATAATTATTATAAGCAGAGTCAGTGGCTCACAGACAAGTTTAGGAGGAACGCAGATATTCAGTAATCAAGGTGTAGCAATGCTGCCACCTAGAGGGCCGAGGTGATTGTGACGCTCAATCGAGCACAATGACAACGTGCATATTCCTGATACATTTTCTGCTCTTTCTGCCTATTTGGTTGGCAGGAAAGCGTGGCTGATAGTCTCCTGTTTGGATCAACTAGGCTCAGGGTGCACTTGAAGTAAGAGAACTACACAATGATAAATACTATGAACGAGGGAAGGAATGAGGGAAGAAGGGAGGAAGGATGGATTCTGTCTACTGTCCCTGGGCCGTCTCGGCATCGTTCGGGAAGCTACGCTAACGATGCTAACGTCAGCGTAGGGCTAATGTAGGCTCAGGTCTGGCTGCCTAACGACAACAGAGTGCCAAAGTCACCCCCTCTCCCTCTCCATGGGATTTCATTCGCCATTCATTTTTCCATAGACCTTGTGTAAAATGCTTATAGAAATTGTTTTACTTGGTCAAACCAAGCGATTCAACTATACTTAAGATCAGGGGAGACCATGTAACATTTGACTCGCTTTCTTCGACAAAAAGTCGACTTTGGCCCAGCAAATTTCGAATAGTGTTTTTGCTAGAAATGCCCATCCCTACTAGATAGCATAGATAAGCATAGTGTATGTGTGTGTGTGTGTGTGTGTGTGTGTGTGTCAAGTCAAGTCAAGTCAAATTTTATTTATATAGCACCTTTCATACACAAAGGCAATTCAAGGTGCTTTACAAAAAAATAATCGAAAAAACAAGCAGCAAAGCATGTGTGTGTGTGTGTGTGTGTGTACACACTCACCTGTCAAAGCTGTATGTTCCAGGGTGACTGATAGACCTCTTCATCTGGGCAGAAAGACAGACACACACACACACACACACACACACACACACACACACACACAGACAGACAGACAGACACACAGACAGACACACACACAGACAGACACACACACAGACAGACACACACACAGACAGACACACAGACAGACAGACACACGCACACACAGACAGACACACAGACAGACACACACACACACACAGACAGATAGATAAATACACTGGAGGTATTTTCCACAGTCCTGTACAATCCTGAGAAAACATTAAAAAAAAATACTATCTAAATATTTACCGAAATAACGTTTCCGAACTTTTTTTGGGGAGTTTATATCCATACCGATAATAAACATTACAAACACAACAGCAGCGCAAGGGGCTGGAGTCCCAACAAACGGCCAGAGAAACTACTTATACAAAGATTTAGTGCGATTTGAAACGATCACATGGAGGATTCCTCAAAGACTGCAGGTCAATCTATGGCAGCAGTTGATGCTTGGAAATTTAATTTTGCATAGATATTTAATTGTATTTTTCCTTCGTGTTGACCTTTGTTTGGTGGAATTCATTCTAGCACCTCCAACTTAATAAAGCATTTCTGATTTTGATTGGGTTGTTTTGGATCGTGTTAAAAAGGCCCTTTGTACTTTGCATAGAGTATACATACCCGCTCAGGGGGCCGGAGGTCAGGGGTTAAACTCTGGTTGGCCAGCGTCATACACTCTTCCAAAGTCCTGATGAAGGTTGCACAGGTCGCACTGAGGAGAGAGGACTGGAGAGACAGAGAGAGAATATAATATATAATCATAACTGTCATCATAACTACATTTATAATCACACTATGTTCACACATGGTCATTATTAACTGTGCAAAACATCACAGGGGGACTTTGTCGCTTTTCAACCCACTTTGTATGATTCACACTTAGTTTGCCAAGTCATCCTGTGGGACAGATTGGACGCTCTGGTCTGGTGGGCCGGTTCTGGCCCCCGGGCCATATATTTGACAGCCCTGGTTTAGGATAAATAGGGAAGCTGTGTTTGTTACCTCGGAGGTGGGCGTGGCCTGTGCATCAGCGCTGTGCTGTGATTGGATTGTTTGGACCTGCTGGACCAGGAGGTCACAGTAGAGACGGAGTTCAGACATCTTAGTCTTCAGACAGTCTGGACCTGGCAACACACACACACACACACACAGTTGAGATACATCTTAGTCTGAATCTTCATCATAGGTAAATTTACAGTCGCACACACACACACACACACACACACACACACACACACACACACACACACACACACACACACACACACACACACACACACACACACACACACACACACACACACACACACACACACACACACACACACACACACACCTCTGTGCTTGTGAGTGTCCAGTGTTCCAGCTTTAGACGAGCCTAAAGCCACCAGCCACATCTGTCTCTCTGCAGCGTTGACGGCTCGGACGTAGAAATGCTGTTCGCCCGGGATTATCAACTCCAGACGGGCCGGATCTGTAGGATGGACTGAAACATAAAATATATATGTAGAAAAAAAATATATATATATATATACATTAACATAAAATATGACATTTGACTAATGCTATTATCCAAAGCACAACGTGTTGACAGAATGGACAATATGCCAGATCTGCACAACGGACTGAAATCTAAGTATATATGTACTGTCTGTATGGCTAATCAAATGTGAAGTAATGAAGAAGAAAAAAGTAACATTTAACATGATGATTCTATTTGTGTACACATTTCCCCCCCCTGCCTCTTCCACAAATAAGTGCTCTCCTGGGATCGTCTACCAGACGTTTTTCGAACGGCGGTCTAACCTTTGATGTCACAGACAGACATCTTGATGGATCCTTTGCTTCCTTTACCGACGTCGTCCTCGCTGTCGTAGTAGGAGATGACTCCATTCTCTAAGACGAACCAGCGGGGCTGCCAACCTGAGGACAGAACATAAGCAACACATTATACAATATTAAATATTTTATTAGCAATAATATACGCAAGACTCTTGAGATGATGCGGCACTTGTCCTCTTCTCCCTACTTATACTCCCACCACTTACTCTGGAGATGATGCACCACCACTAGTAACATCACTGATAGTCTCGCTGGCCAGCCTCCTCTCCCTTCCGTCGGAGGGGTCTGGCGCCGCAGGTCTCCATAGTGGGATTGCGATGGGCGGCGCTTAGCGGCAGCGCCCTTGGAAAATAGTTTCAAACAATCCAACTTGCCGTTTTCAGCGTGTAGCAACGAGCTAGCGTGTAGGTTTCTGCCGTTAGCTTGCTAGCTAGTTAGCGTTGTTGTTTTCACTGTGGCGGCAGGGGAGTATTTACAGCGACACACACGGAGGAGGGAGCGGAAGCCGCTCTTGATTGACATGGTCGGAACCAATGACAGCGCTTCTTAATCATTGAGTGCCATGGACGAGTATGTTCGTCAATTGGTTTAGTAACGTAGAGTGCCAAGGACGAGTATGTTCGTCAATTGCGTTTTTTGACGGTGGGACGTGCATCAAAGCCAGATCCATCTCCTGTGAAAGTATGGTGGCTGTTGAATGTGTAAAACCTATTTTAGGGACCCATTAGGTGGCGACAGTGCTCTCCAGATTAGAGAAAGGCGAGAAAAAAAGAGAGAAGAAGTCATGGGGAAACGGAAATCGCATCGATATGCATGAAGCATAACGTTAGCTGTGCCTGTGAACAGCAGTCATCTGCTGCCACAATTGAGCCCCATCCGTGTCCGCTGCGATAGCCCATCCATATGATTTAGTTGCCGACACCAGCGTCTTTCTGAAAAGTTACATTATTCTCAGCTGGGAGCCGGCGACACGCTGTAAAAAAGCGGGGGGATGCAGCGCACTTTTCAGTGCAGAGCAAACTCAGAGCAAACCGCAGCAGAGACACTCCTCCCACCACGGAGGAGAAGGAGGAGGGGGGTGGGGCACGCAGGGCACTACAGCATACAACCATTGACAGTACACACAGACCCAGGCAGCAGCAGGCTCGATGCATAGAGAGCAAACAAGCTAGAATAGGCTATCTGATGCCCACCAGCAGTAAATCAAGACCAGCAAGAAGGTGTAGGGTCTGCGCACGCAGGGGCCAGCGCTGCTGGTTGCAGCTAAAAAATATTATTTGGCCAAACAAAATTCCTTTGTTTTCACTCTTTTATTGAAGGAAATTATTTTTGAGGTGTCATTATATCAGAAAATATTAGCTTCAGAGTCAATGATGTGCTTGAAATGCTTCCTTTCACAAAAGGCTGAATATCTCAGATTCTAAATTGAAACGTGTCTTTTTGCTCAAAACAACCTATCTTCTCCGGCTCATAACTAAAGAACGGAAAATGGTATCAATAAACTTTTTTTTGCAGATGATAGAAGAGAGTCTCATCGTTCTTTGTGCGTGTTCGGTGTTTACATAGTAATATCACACAATATTCTGTGGGCCTCGAGAAATCACTGAAAACGCTCTGAAACTCTGGCACTGGGAGCGTCCGTTCTCCAAAAGTGGCTGGCACTCAATGAGTTAAAGTCGAGCTGAACTCATAAATGACTTTTCTTTTCTTTTAGTTCAAATACCTGGGTATGCAGTGCACCTATTTAATAATGTATGCAAACAAAATCACAAAAGTCTAATTTATTTAGTTTTTCACACTTTTTCACATCAAAAGTTAATTTTTCAAGATTTCATTGATAACAGTAATGTACAGTTTGCTGACGTCACCTAGTACTATCAAATTTCTACCCCATTTCAACCAATCATATCACGACATGTCAATCAAATCTTCATTTCAGGATCATTTTCTCTTCCAAATGAAGTAGAAAAATGGCGCCTAGTGCCTGTCATCTGGCAGAATTCCTATCCCATAAACTAACTACTAACTTGGCCAATTGTTAGAAACATGAACACAAAACAAAACTATAATCTCTAAGAATGCAAAGAAATGTAACTGGCTCGTTAAAACGCGCATTCCAGGGATATCGTATTTACAGACATAGCGTAAAAGGCTTGAGAGTGTTTGAGAGCGTGGTTGTCAGAGAGGTCTGCCCTCGGAGATTCCAAGCGGGCGGGCAGCACCCATTCATCGGATTGGCCGCTCCCTCCGCACAAAGCAGCTGGCTGCCTGGTACTCCGCGGATCCCACTCGCGTAGCACGACAACACGCTGAATCCCACTCGATTTGGGGGTGGAACACGCCATGATTGACCAATGCCAAAGCCAGTCGACAGAATTGTCAAATCAAATCATCGACATGATACTATGACCCGCCTCTCCATTTGTCATCTCAGACAAATTATGTTTTCAGTCTGAAACGGACTGCGACGCACCTCCAATGGGAAGCAGAGTAGAGCAGGGGAGGGTTTATCCCAGTTATGGAGACCTGCGGCGCCAGACTCCTCGGACGGAAGGGAGAGGAGGCTGGCCAGCGAGACTACATCACTGATGACATCACCATTTTATTTATTTATTATTATTTATTTTTTTTACCTTTATTTATACAGGGGGAGTCTCACTGAGAGCAATGCTCTCTTTTTCAGAAGTGCCCTGTTCACATTCACACACACATTCCTACCTGGAAGCTGACCAGTACAACCACAGTCTGATCTGCTGGCCACTGATCAGCTCCACTGGAGCGGTTGGGGATAAGGGCCTTGCTCAAGGGCACCTCGGTGGTGGTAATGAGGGAGCGGCAAGCGCTGCCTTTTTACTTTCCCCACCCAGATTTATCCTGCCGGTCCCGGGGATTGAACCGATGACCTTCCGGTCACAAGCTCGCTTCTCTAAAACCATTGGGCCACCACTGCCCCATTGCTCAAGTGACATGACTGATGACATCACAATCGCTCAAGTGACATCACTGACGACGTGGCATCAACACTGATAGAAATCGAGGTGGTAAAGCAGGTGTAACCAATAGC
>NC_139647.1:18794195-18816695 GCF_964638095.1 Poromitra crassiceps
TAGCCTGATATCAGACAGAAGCAACCAAAACTCACCTCTCAGTGGAGAGGACAGATTTGAAGGTCTGGACCCAGTGAAGTTCAACATAAGTGTTTTGGTAGAGTGCGGAATATACTTTGTAAGTTGTATTATTGCCACATACTGTACATATATACACACACATACACACAACAGTCTCTCACATACAGTGATATCGGCCATGACAAAGGCCAGGGCTTAAATACAGTCAAACACACGCACACACACACACGCACGCACGCACACGCGCGCACGCACGCACACACACACACACACACACACGCACACACACACACACACACACACACACACACACACACACGTATGTACATACGCACGCACACACACACACACACACAGTCTTACTTAATTAAGTCACTCAACCATAACCACTACTTGCCTAACCCTAACCCATAACCTTGATCACTGACCCCCAAAATCACCTTTTTACCAACGGGGGACATGGTGTTTGTCCCCAAATGCACAAGCCGTCCCCAATCACCTGGGCTTGTTGGGTGTGTGTCCCCAATTTTGACTTGTAAACCATAGATAGTACATAATATGGATATAGGCCTATCTAGCATTACGTCACATTGGTTTTGGAGACACGGTTTGAAGTCAACATGAAGCCAAAAAACAGTTGAATTCTGGGTAATTTTCAGTTGGACACACACACACACACACACACATACATCATCGACATGTCCACAGTCTACTCACGGCTCCAGAGTGAGTAGGCCAGTCGCGTGTTGATGCGTCGGTAGAGCTGCTTGTTGATTGGCCAGAGCAGACATGTGAGCAGCTGGAGGAAGTTGATAACCAATCCGCTGGTCACAAACACCAGGCCGATCACCAGCTGCGCCACGAACCAGCCCTTCCACCCCATGGTCCCAACACACACACGCTGAACACACACTGAAGACTAAGAGAGACGACTAAAACACATCAAAACACACGCTCTAGAAGTCTGTCAGTGTCATTCAGCCTCTCCTCCAGTTTTGTGCCGTCACTTCCTTAAATCACAGCAGTCTGACAGAGAGAGAGAGAGAGAGAGAGAGAGAGAGAGAGAGAGAGAGAGAGAGAGAGATGACGTTAAAACAACACTTTGACCCAGTTGGACCTGAACTGTCTGCTGTATCTTTCTCCCTCACACACACACACACACACACACACACACACACACACACACACACACACACACACACACACACACACACACACACACACAGCCTTTCACCTAGTTGGCAGTGCTCAGAGTTCCTCCCTAAGCAATAGGCTACATGCACAACTTTTTTTACTTCCTGAAATTACAGCTTCTTTATTTCCTGTCATCACTATTGGATGAACTGATTAATGTCAGGTGTGCCTGATCATTGTTGTGACTGCAGCACACCTGACATTAATCACTTCATCCAATAGTGATGACAGGAAATAAAGAAGCTGTACTAATTTCAGGAAGTAGTGGAGTTGTGCAAGTAGCCCATAGAGAGCCAAAGTGGAACGTCACTTCCTGCTTCAGCACTGTACCAGAGATTTTAATCTGCCATTTATTGTCCCATAGACATTTCGTAAAATGCTTATAAAAAATAGTTTTACTTGTTCAAACCAAACGGTTCAGATATATTTAGAAACAGGAGAGATCGCATAACATTTCACAAAAATGTAAAAAAAAAAAAAAAAAAAAAGCAGGTTTAAAGACGTTTAAAGACGTTTTTAAGTTTTGGTCCAAGTGAAATGTTCTATGCATTCTAAATATAGCTGAACCGTTTGGTTTGACCAAGTGAAACTATTTTTATAAGCATTTTACAAAATGTCTAAGGGAAAATCAATTGCGGAAGAAAATCACTGTACCCGAAATAGAGTGGTCTCATCCTGGGATCCAAGCAGCTGAATACATGTCTAGTTCTACACCTGTCATGTGGGAAGCCAGACTGTGTAAGTTAGCTTCCCACTCTAGAACTGTAAATGGAAAAAGTATTTGAACCTCTGGGCTAAAGTGGTGTAAACTTGCCTGGATCAATAAGTGTGCAACTAATGTTATCCTAATAATTTCACATCAAAATCTAAATGTAGACAGTTATAATACTAGTTAGCCTCTACAAGCAGAAAGGATAGATCACCTATTTTGTCATTATATGTAGGCCTAGTGAAGGAAAACAGTGGCACTATCTAAAGAATAATAATAATAATGATGATGTTTTTCATCCTATTTCGTATTGTGTCAGGCACAGCAATCATTCCTTTCAGTAAGATTTTTTTTTTTTACAAAAGTCAAAAGCCTATTGTTTTGTGCAAAATCAGAAGTTCAATTCTGGTCAAATCCTTTCTCTCTCTCTCTCTGAATGAGATGGGCTTTTTGGTAACAATAGACGCTAACCCTGGTTGCTACTGTAGTATCAGACAGCACACTAGTCCTGGCATCACATCACACATTTAATGCCAACAATCATAAAAGGGATGGTCATCAATATAGCCTATTATTGAGTCAAAAAATATGATCTTGTTCTCTCCTACGTTTATTGAGGTGGAAAAAACTGTGACTCGAGGACTAGAGTCTGACTCAAGTCCAAGTCACTTTTGCCTCTTTACAGCCCACTGTTCTCCCCACAGACGGTGTCCTGATTGTCCCTCCCTGGCCTTAAAGGTTAAGAGAAGTCAGATAAATGAAACACCTCCCTCTTTGCAACCAGAAGATCCCTGCAGACCTGCAGATGATTTTCGCCTTGCCAGGTCAAATCAACATCCACACAAAACAGTGACAAGAGTATTCCCACCTCATGTTTACTGAAACAATGGAAAAACCTGATCCTTACCTCAGACAAGGTTAACCCCGACCTCCGGCTAGCAGTAGCAGCAGTAGCATGTACTATTATTAATAGACGTAACGGTTAAATATAGGCTTTCTTTTGGAGCTGAAGTATGTAATGAACCATGTGCCAGTCTGCCTGTGAGCAGACAGAGGGAGTGGAGGGAGGACACACCTTCTTGCCACATAGCTTTTCCCTATAAACTCTCGTGATCTTTGGAGTGTTGCTTGCAACACACACACACACACACACACACACACACACACACACACACACACACACACACACACACACACACACACACACACACACACACACACACACACACACACACACACAAGCAAACACGTATAGTGTGTGTGGAGGAAGAGGGAGTGTCTCTGTCTACAATCACCTGAGTTTTTCTGCTTGATAAAGTTGGGCTTTCCCCCTCAGACAGGGGTGATTGAACGTGGATTCAACATTTTGTCCTTTGATCGGAGCTGTGATGACACCATGATGACACACAGAAAGGGCAAGGTCTGCTTCCTGGGATTAATACTGTAATGAGTATTGGGGGGGGGGGGTATGGGCTGAGTGGCCCTGCTGACATTGATTGACAACTGCTGACGGTGATTGACAACCTAATGACTGATGGTTCTCACCTGCATCTGATTGCGGGCGCTGCCAGTGACTCTGGGGAACTGTTAAAAACACCGAGCCGGGCGCCCGACGGTGTCTCCTGGGGAACGGCGCTTGGTGGACGCTACGGGGTTTGTAACCCAGCCAAGCAATCCGATTCTGCACTCACATCTTGGGGGTGGATGCCGTTCGCAGTCGGTAGGACTGCCGGTGTTATGCCGAGAAATGCCCCCCCGGCGAGAATGCCCCCCCTGCTTGCGGGGGCGCGCAAAGTTTCCTCCTGGATTCGAACCACAAATCCTCGGTTTACGAGACAAGCGCAAAATTGAACACCACGACGTTCAAACCGAGCTCTCTAGCGTATGAGCTATACTTTTCCTTGAATTAAATGGGGGCCGCGCACATATATACTCTATCTCGCACACAACTTGTAGACTACACAATTGTTAATCGGGAGGACAGGTTATTTTATGTGATGTGTACAAGACTATAATATTATGTAACAGACTAAAATTATGTTGCAGACCATTGCAGACTTGCTTTGGTCTAGTCAGTCACAGCTAGCTAGCGACTAAGTAGGCTACTTGTGCATCATGCATGCGCGGTGCTGCATTTTATAGTATTGCGCTAACTATTAACCATATGTGTCCTGGAAGCGTTTTGCTGGCACCACATAGCCTATATAGTCCCATATTTATGATATTTCATTCAGGAAATTTAACAGGGGGGGGCAATACTGCTGCCGAGATACCCCCCCCCCCCCCCTGCTAAGGCCAGGTGACTGTTGGCTCTATGAAATTCTCAATGTCACTCACAGACAGCCATAAATATCAGCTGGTAACTGGGTTTCACCCTATAGTCTCTGAAAGGAAATTTAACAGGGGGGGCAATACTGCTGCCGAGATACCACCCCCCCCCCCCCCCCCCCCCCCCCCTGCTAAGGCCAGGTGACTGTTGCCTCTATGGAATTCTCAATGTCACTCACAGACAGCCATACATATCAGCTGGTAACTGGGTTTCACCCTATAGTCTCTGAAAGGAAATTTAACAGGGGGGGGGCAATACTGCTGCCGAGATACCCCCCCCCCCTGCTAAGGCCAGGTGACTGTTGCCTCTATGAAATTCTCAATGTCACTCAAAAACAGTCATAAATATCAGCTGGTAACTGGGTTTAACCCTATAGTCTCTGAAAGGAAATTTAACAGGGAGGGGGGGGGGGGCAATACTGCTGCCGAGATACCCCCCCCCCCCTGCTAAGGCCAGGTGACTGTTGCCTCTATGAAATTCTCAATGTCACTCAGACAGCCATAAATATCAGCTGGTAACTGGGTTTCACCCTATAGTCTCTGTTCAAAAGGTCATTCATTCGCTCATTCATTAATCTAGTTTCTAATCTAATTTCATAGAGGCAACAGTCACCTGGCCTTAGCAGGGGGGGGGGGGTATCTCGGCAGCAGTATTGACCCCCCTGTTAAATTTCCTTTCAGAGACTATAGGCGGTGAAGACAGCCTATAGAAGATTATCTGGGGCTCCGACGGGAATAGAAGTCAGGACTGTGGCGGTACTGCCTCAGTCAGTTAGGGCTGGGGACCATATAGGAGTGCTCTGCCGTTCCCAGGTTTGGTGTGGAGTCTCCCTATGCTCTGGGCGTCTCTAATTCTGCGCTGGACCGACGCTTGCCCCACCCTGGGCTCCCGCTACACAAGAGCCAGGTCGGACCAGCGATCAAGCCTAGACCCCTGGGGAGGGTCTTGTCAACTGGGAAAGTTGAGTACTAGTGATTGCATTTTAAATGAAATATATTAGCTGTTAATTGTTTGTTTTAGGTCTGTTTGTTTGTTCGTTTGTTTGTTTTTCTTAATGAACTTTTAATAACAATCTGACTTGTAGCAAGTTGGAGGTGGTTGGGTGGCTGGGACATGGTGGGAGGACGGTTAGCTAAACCGCACAGCCTCAGTCCATGTTTAATTCCTGTGTGCTCTGAATCACGTGTGTTACCTCGTTGAAAGGTTTTGCCTGCCAGTGTGTGTACAGGGCAGGCCGTTTATGGTTGGTTGCAGTGTGTGTGCTCGTGTGCAGTGCCCGTTCGCAGTGCTCGTGTGTAGTGCTCATTTAGTTTGCTGTGTTAATTTGCAGTGCCCGTTTGTAGTGCTCATTTACAGTTTGCTGTGCTCGTTTGCAGTGATATTACACTGAATCCCCTAGTGTGTGTGGGTTTACATTGCATTGGGTGGGGGCGGGGTGGCGAGGCCATTGTTTTCCAAGTATCACAGTTGTTCATTCCATTCTCCATACTTGCTGTACAGGTTTAGTCTATATGACAAATTAAATAAAGCATTGTATATTTTTCCCCTTTACCTGGCTGTCTTGTATTATCTCATATCTCTGGTAGCAAACGCTACTTGGCTACTTTGTGTCAGCCTTAATCCTCCTAGAAGGTTTATTACACTGGTGGCAGCGGTGGGATTAACTCATTCAAAATTTCCTTTAAAACAATATATTAAAGGACAAAAATGCCAGAGATTGAGGTTAATGCGTTATCGACAGCTGGGGGTAGTAACGGGTCGTCCTCTGCGAGCGCTGCCATGAACCCCCCAGGAAATCTTAACATGACTTCAACCCCCCGCCCCATTTTCATGCCAGAAACCTATACAGGAGTCGGTCGTGAATGGTCCGACTGGTCCGCGCAATTTGATCTGGCTGCTGATGTGAACAATTGGGATGAGTCACTTAAATTGAAATTTATGTCCCTGTTACTCTCAGGCCGGGCGCGTGATATTTATAGTGGCATCCCAGCTGAGGCCAAAAACAATTATTCACTGTTAAAAGCAGCCATGGCCCAATGTTTGGAGCCATGTGACAGTGATGATTGGAGTCGGGCTAGTTTTACATCTAGGAGGAGGTTGCATAACGAACCCGCCAGAGAATTTGGCAACGCTCTGCGCCGGCTGGCAATGAGAGCATATCCCTCAGCAGACGAGCACACACAGGATGTGTTAGCCCGAGATCATTTTATCACTCATTTTGCAATGGGCGATTTCCGTGTCCACCTGCGCAGTGCAAAACCTAACACATTGGAAGCAGCCATTAACCTGGCCTCTGAGATGGAGCTCCTTAGGAGTCTTGAACAGACCCATGTAACGTCTGATGCTAAAGTCAGAGGAGTTGCAGAGCACAATGCCAGGTCTAAGACTGATGAACAGATGGAAGTTTTGGTGGGGGTTGTTGAAGGTTTGCGACAGGAAGTAAAATCGCTACAAACCTCCCTTCATGTACGTCACACTGCCCCCAGTCATCCTGTGCTCCCTAGCTATCCCATGGATGTAACTGGGGGCCCCCGTAGCTATGGTGCCCCTGTTGGCCGACGCTTTAGAGGGGGTGGCCAGGAGCCCGGGGGTGGCTGCTGGGAATGCGGCTGTAATAGACACCTACGCCGCGACTGTCCCTATCTGCAGGGAAACTAGAGGGGGCGGACACAGTGGGTCCAATGCCCGCCCCCACACATTCCTTAAAGACTGTGGCCCCAGTGAGCAGTAATGGAGGTTCTGGGTACCTTCTCTCCAAAGTAGGTGGGTTAGAGTCTCTCTTGTTAGTTGACAGTGGTGCTACCTTGTCAGTGATTCCAAAGCAAACCTGGTTAAACATTACCAACGGGGGGTCTGAGTTAACAGGCTACACTGGGGATGTGTCAGCAGCCAATGGCAGCGGAATGGGAATTATGGGCAAATGGCAGACAGTTTGCCAGTTTAATTCCCTTGCCTTGATTGCAGAATTTTTGGTTGCAGACATACCCTCAAGAGATCCTTCTGGGGTTTGATTTTCTTTCCAAGTATGGGGCTGTAGTCGACTTTGGGAAAAGAGAGTGCCGGCTGATGGGAAAATGTTTACCGTTAGTCGTCCCTGCTGATGATAATAAACCCCAAATCATTAAGGTTCAGGCCGATACCGTGGTGCCCCCCCGCAGTGAAGCTATCATTTTGGGACAAGTTGCCAATAGAGTGGATTATTGTGCAGAGGGCATGTTGGAGCCCACTGCATCGTTATCCAAACACTGTGACATTATGGTGGCTCGTGTGGTTTGTAGGGTAGAACAAGGCACTTTGCCGGTCCGAGTGATCAATATCACCGATGATGCTCTCACTTTGAAGGAAGGGATGAAAGTAGGCATTCTGCATACTGACATTGAAGTGGGGGAGGGTGCAGAGGAGGTAGGGATGGGTAGTGAGGGAAGGGGACCCTGGGCAGTTGATGCCCTTTTAGCACATTTTGCTATCGAACAGAAGGGATTAGACACCACTGAACTGCGAGCTGTACGGGATGTGTTGCATCAAAACTTATCTGTGTTTAGTACTGGCGACAATGATCTGGGCCGGACCCATCTTACTGCGCATCAAATTGACACCGGTGATGCTAAACCAGTCAAGCTACCTCCTCGCCGTGTTCCCATCCATTTACAACAAGAGGTGACAGATCACATAAAACAAATGCTGGAAAATGATATTATTCAGCCCTCTTGTAGTCCCTGGGCGGCTCCTGTGGTGCTTGTGAGGAAGCGTGATGGTAGTCTGCGTTTTTGTGTTGATTACCGCAAGCTTAATGATTTCACTCGCAAGGACGCTTACCCACTGCCGAGAATTGATGATGCGTTGGATAGTTTACATAAGGCCATTTGGTTTTCCACACTCGACTTGGCCAGTGGTTACTGGCAGGTCGAGGTGGATCCCAAAGACAAACATAAAACTGCTTTTATCACACGCCAGGGCTTATTTGAATTTAATGTTTTGAGTTTTGGTTTGTGTAACAGCCCAAGTACCTTTCAGAGGTTGATGGATCTGGTACTAGCCGATCTCCAATGGACCACCTGTTTGGTTTATTTGGATGATATTATCGTTTTTGGCCGTACCTTTCAAGAGCATCTGTCACGTTTGGAGGGGGTCTTATTAAAGCTGCGTCAAGCCAATCTTAAAGTGAAACCAGCTAAGTGTAATCTGTTTTCCACGCAGGTGCAGTACCTTGGCCATGTTATTTCTGCCAGTGGGGTGGAAGCGGACCCGGCCAAGGTACAGGCTGTGAGTGGCCAGTCCCGAAAAATCAGACTGAAGTGAGGAGTTTTGTTGGCCTGGCATCCTATTATAGGAGATTCGTGAAGGGCTTCGCTGACATTGCTCGTCCCCTCCATCAGTTGACGGAGAAAGGCAGGCGGTTCAAATGGACAGAGGCGTGTCAGAAGGCATTTGAGCAACTTAAATCTTGTCTAATCTCTGCCCCCATTCTAGCATATCCGGATCCCAATAAACCATTTATTCTGGATACGGATGCTAGTGATGTTGGTATTGGTGCCGTCTTGTCACAGGAGGAGGGAGGGGTAGAGCGTGTTATAGCATATGCTAGTAGAGCCCTAACTAAGCAAGAGCGAAAGTATGCCACAACCAAGAAAGAGCTTCTGAGTATGGTTATGTTCACTAAATATTTTTCAAGCATTACTTGTTGGGGAGAGAATTTATCTTGCGGACAGATCACAATTCATTGCGCTGGCTGCACAATTTCCAGGGCTTGGAGGGACAGGTAGCTCGGTGGGTGGAACAGCTGGCTAGTTTTCAGTACAAGATTGTACATCGGCCTGGAAAACTACATGTAAATGCTGATGCACTTTCGAGATTGCCTGCATTCATGGCCAATACTGCCTCAGCTCTTTTGCCTGCAGACGGGAGCGAGAGAGAACAGCTCGAACGGGCCTCGGCTATACGTGCAGTGCAGGGAAATAGGGCAACATCTCCCTTAGATCAGTGGGAAGAGGTAGATGAGTTGGGTCAGGCCCAAAAAGAAGATGGGGAGTTACAGAAACTGATCCAGCTTAAGAAGGGGGGGGCTAACAAGCAATCAGAATTCCCAGAGGATTCCACTTTACAAAAGTATGCCCCCGTGTGGCCTCAGTTACGGCTGCAGGGTTCGAGGTTAGTGAGGATCCCTCCAACCAATTCTGATGCAGCCTCTCAGGTACAGGTAGTTCTTCCCAAATCCCTGGTCCCTAAAGTGTTAGCCCAGTTGCATAATTCTGCCACCGGCGGCCATTTGGGGGTGCAAAAGCTGCAGGGGAAAGTGAAAGATCGGTTTTATTGGCCGGGATGGTTTGGAGATGTAAAACGGTGGTGCCGGGAGTGCATAGATTGTGGCTCTCGTAAAACCTCTGGCCAGCCTTTATGTGCTCCTCTTCAGTCTACCGTTGCATCAAGGCCATATGAACGGGTGGCGTTGGATATCATGGGGCCCCTACCTGAGACTGCAGATAAGAATAAGTACATTTTGGTCGTGGGTGATTACTTTTCTAAGTGGACAGAGGCATTTTCCATCCCCAACCAGGAGGCTAAGACGGTGGCCAAAGTTTTGGTGGAGGAGTGGGTTTGCCGGCTTGGTGCCCCCCGAAGTATTCACTCGGACCAGGGTCGTAATTTTGAATCCAACTTGTTCAAGGAGTTATGTCAACTGTTAACCATTCATAAGACGAGAACATCGCCATATCACCCTCAATCTGATGGGTTAATTGAGAGATTTAATCGAACACTTTTGTCTATGTTGTCCCTTTTTGTTAAAGATAACCAGTCAAATTGGGATGTGCTGCTGCCCTATGTGATGATGGCCTACCGTAGCAGTGTTCATACAAGTACGGGGTTTAGCCCATACAAGGTGGTATTTGGGCGGGAGATCATTCTTCCTGTCGATATTATGCTTAACCTAAGTAATGGAGAGAGATTCTCTTCGGCCAGTGAATATGTGTCTAGATTAAATGACACCCTTTCCACAGTTGTAGAGGCTGTTAGAGGACATCAACTGAAAGCCTCAGGGTGGCAAAAGGCTGCGTTTGATTTCCGGGCGAACTTTCAATACTACTCGGAGGGGGAGTTGGTGTGGGTTCGTTGTAAAGCTAGAAAAAGGGGTGTCTGTCCCAAGTTACAGCGACGTTTTAGGGGTCCTTATAAGGTGGCCGAGAGAGTTACAGATGTATTATATCGCATAGCACCACAGGAGGGGGGAGCTGAGATGGTTGTGCATTTCAATCGACTCAAACCTTTTCTTGCTCCCATACCAGTAACATCTAACACCCAGGATGGTGGGGGATCAGGCCTACGCCGGCAGCCTCCCAGGGCACAACATCCAGGGGTTGGTGGTGGTGCTGGCTGGTTTCCTCGGCGATCACAGTACTCCTCTGCAGTCCCGGTGAGAATGGGAGCTGACCACCAGACCATACCACCAGAGGGAGGAGAGGATGGTGTTCATGCTGTGCCTGGTTTGGACGCTGGAGCAGAGACGGCAGCTCCTAAACCTGGGGAGGTCCGGTTGCCAACAACTTCTGGTGTTCACAGTGACCACATCCCCCCCCCCCCCCCCAGGGGTGTGGGGCCTCAAGCCGAGCCCCATCAGGAGAGGGGGCATTGCCAGGACAGTTGCCTATGCAGGAGAGGCGCCCAGCACGTGAGAGGAAGCCTCCGGCATGGTCTCGTGACTACAACATGACCTCCCTGTGACTCGAGGACGAGTCTCATTTAAGGGGGGGGAGAGTGTAATGAGTATTGGGGGGGGGGTATGGGCTGAGTGGCCCTGCTGACATTGATTGACAACTGCTGACGGTGATTGACAACCTAATGACTGATGGTTCTCACCTGCATCTGATTGCGGGCGCTGCCAGTGACTCTGGGGAACTGTTAAAAACACCGAGCCGGGCGCCCGACGGTGTCTCCTGGGGAACGGCGCTTGGTGGACGCTACGGGGTTTGTAACCCAGCCAAGCAATCCGATTCTGCACTCACATCTTGGGGGTGGGTGCCGTTCGCAGTCGGTAGGACTGCCGGCGGTGAAGACAGCCTATAGAAGATTATCTGGGGCTCCGACGGGAATAGAAGTCAGGACTGTGGCGGTACTGCCTCAGTCAGTTAGGGCTGGGGACCATATAGGAGTGCTCTGCCGTTCCCAGGTTTGGTGTGGAGTCTCCCTATGCTCTGGGCGTCTCTAATTCTGCGCTGGACCAACGCTTGCCCCACCCTGGGCTCCCGCTACACAAGAGCCAGGTCGGACCAGCGATCAAGCCTAGACCCCTGGGGAGGGTCTTGTCAACTGGGAAAGTTGAGTACTAGTGATTGCATTTTAAATGAAATATATTAGCTGTTAATTGTTTGTTTTAGGTCTGTTTGTTTGTTCGTTTGTTTGTTTTTCTTAATGAACTTTTAATAACAATCTGACTTGTAGCAAGTTGGAGGTGGTTGGGTGGCTGGGACATGGTGGGAGGACGGTTAGCTAAACCGCACAGCCTCAGTCCATGTTTAATTCCTGTGTGCGCTGAATCACGTGTGTTACCTCGTTGAAAGGTTTTGCCTGCCAGTGTGTGTACAGGGCAGGCCGTTTATGGTTGGTTGCAGTGTGTGTGCTCGTGTGCAGTGCCCGTTCGCAGTGCTCGTGTGTAGTGCTCATTTAGTTTGCTGTGTTAATGTGCAGTGCCCGTTCGCAGTGCTCGTGTGTAGTGCTCATTTAGTTTGCTGTGTTAATTTGCAGTGCCCGTTTGTAGTGCTCATTTACAGTTTGCTGTGCTCGTTTGCAGTGATATTACACTGAATCCCCTAGTGTGTGTGTGGGTTTACATTGCATTGGGTGGGGGCGGGGTGGCGAGGCCATTGTTTTCCAAGTATCACAGTTGTTCATTCCATTCTCCATACTTGCTGTACAGGTTTAGTCTATATGACAAATTAAATAAAGCATTGTATATTTTTCCCCTTTACCTGGCTGTCTTGTATTATCTCATATCTCTGGTTCCGGACCATACCGGTAAAAAGGTGGTGGCAGCAAACGCTACTTGGCTACTTTGTGTCAGCCTTAATCCTCCTAGAAGGTTTATTACAATACACACATACACACACACACACACACACACACACACACAAGCATCAACAAAACAGGCAACACACACACACACACACACACACACAAGCATCAACAAAACAGGCAGGTGAACTACAGATGCAGCTCATGGTGCCGCGTCTATGTGCCGACAGGTCGCAATGCCGATAGCCCACAAGCAGAACCAGCTGAGCGAGGCGGCGTGCAGCGTGTCGGTGGAGCTATCCTCTCCCAGCCCCCACGCCAAACCTAACCTCCCCCCATGCCTAAACCTAACCTCCCCCAGACCCTAACCCAAAACCTAACCTCTCCCACCCCCACGCCTAAACCTAAGGTCGGCATTGCGGGTGGACCCCACAGCTCATAACAAGGTGACATATTTGTTAATGATTGTCCCAGACAGGAACTTGTTTTACCAACTGACCTAATTCAAATAGAGGGGCAAAGTGAACGTCACTTCCTGCTTCAGCACTGTACCAGAGATTTTCTTCCACAATTGATTTCCCCATAGACATTTCATAAAATGCTTATAGAAAATAGTTTTACTTGGTCAAACCAAACGGTTTAGATATATTTAGAAGCAGGAACATTTCACTCGATCCAAAACTAAAAAAATAAATTCAGGTACCCTAGTTACATATGAACTATTTGTAATTACACATGAACACCAAATGTAATTACACAGTAATTACCAATAGTTATAAATGAAGTTAATATGTAGTTACATTGTAACAGACCTGTAAAATGGAGTGAGTCTGTTCAACTGTAGTTCATATGTAGTTACATGGTAACGGACCTGTAAAGTGGAGTGAGTCTATTCAACTGTAGTTCATATGTAGTTACATGGTAACAGACCTGTAAAAATGTTGATACTTTGTTAGTTGTAGCTTGAAAGACAGGCAATATTGATTAATATGAATGCATTTCTGCAGTGTGACTGTGCCAGACCCCCCCCCCCCCCACACACACACACACACAAGCTGTAAATGGCTCATGTGACTATTTCCACCCCAATTCGGAAAATGATTAGAATGTATTTTAAATAAATAAAAATATATATATAAATAAATGTTTCTAGAGCACAGTGCATACAATTTATTTAGCAAATTGGGGGGAGTTCCCCCTTATGCTTCACATCGGGGGGATTTATAGACTTGGGGGGAGGGGGTAGACTTTGGGGAGAGATGATCCAGGGGCCTGGTGACCACAGGGTCTTCGACTGGATCCCCAACTAATTGAGAAATTGGGAAATTGATGGGGAAAATGACTCATTTACAATAAGTTAACAATTAGAATGTAGAAGAATGGCAATTTTGATTATAGATTCACTGTTACCTCTATACCTACAATACTTTTATTTTAATTTTTGTATGGGAATTCTGGACAAAATCATATCTACAACTAAAAATCAATATTTTCAATATTATAACAATCAATATTTTCCCCAAGTCTCTGTTTATAATAACAAAGCTATGAAGTGACAACTACATCTGACTGACATACAGTTATACTCTCAAACTCCACCATGAAATTTGGAAAGCCCTCGTGGCTGAGTGGTTAAAGCCGCTTGCTTTGCAATCAGAAGTTCAGTGGTTCGAATCCACCACTGGGTTTTAGCTATCTCTGTCCCAGCCCGGAGCCTCTTTACAGGTCCGGTACCATATAACTACATATGAACTACAGTTCAATAGACTCACTCCACTTTACAGATCCGGTACCATGTAGACTAACTCCACTTTACAGGTCCGGTACCATGTAACTACATATGACCTACAGTTGAATAGACTCACTCCACTTTACAGGTCCGGTACCATGTTACTATGAACTACAGTTGAACAGACTCACTCCATTTTACAGGTCTATTACAATGTAACTACATATGAACTACAGTTGAACAGACTCACTCCATTTTACAGGTCTATTACAATGTAACTACATATGAACTACAGTTGAATACTCACTCCATTTTACAGGTCTGTTACAACGTAACTACATATGAACTACAGTTGAACAGACTCACTCCATTTTACAGGTCTGTTACAATGTAACTACATATGAACTTAATTTATAACTATTGGTAATTACTGTGTAATTACATTTGGTGTTCATGTGTAATTACAAATAGTTCATATGTAACTAGGGTACCTGTAAAATAAAGGGTTACCAATATTTTCTTTAAACCCGCATTTTTTTAACGTTTTGGTCCAAGTGAAATGTTATGCGATCTCTCCTTTTTCTAAATATATCTGTACCGTTTGGTTTGAACAAGCACAACTTTTTTACCCCAATTTTTTAATAGAACAATAAACGAACAAGACAAACAGGCTTAGACACAGGAAGAAAAGAAAATGCATAAATCATTGACATTTAACAGTTAACGTGGTGCTACCAGCCGCAAAAGGTGCTTATGTGCTTGTGAGGGATATTACGGATAGGATCCCACCCAAGGGGTCCACAGGAAACCGACCGGGCAAGCTGTCCAACAAGTACAACTATTTTTATAAGCATTTTACGAAATGTCTATGGGAAAATAAATGGTGGACGAAAATCTCTGGTACAGTGCTGAAGCAGGAAGTGACGTTCCACTTTGGCTCTCTATTTAAGGCCACACACAAACGCTTGCAGACACACACACTCCTCATTAACAGACCATCAGATTCTCACAACTCTTAATCTCTCTTTATTGCATTAGAACATACAGTACATTTCTCATATATATCTATATATACTTTATAAATGTGAATTTGTACACTACAATCTTTTATTGTAACATGTTAGAAAATACTCGTAACGCTCCAAAAACATAGCACTAAAAACAGTTACCAAACAAATGATTATTACATTTCCTCGTTTTGTTTTACATTTTTGTTTTGGCCACCGAGAAACAGAAGAACAAGATGGCGGAGGTGAAGCTGTCGATCAGGAGGAGAGAGGAGAGGACCCCAGTCCTAAATGGACAGTTTGGCCATTGCGGTTTTTTAGTGGCAGCCATGTTGCAACCAAACGGGTAGGGGAGGACGGGGTTTATCACAACACCACCAGTTACAGACAGCGAGGGGAGGAGGGGTGGTTTGTCACCAGGCGTGGAAATGAAGAAGAGGAAAGCGGAGACTGAGAAAGCATGGATATAGCATTGACCATCGAGCAGACAGATAGGGGAAGGGGTAAGTTGTAACAATCGAACACAGACAAGCAGAGAGGCTAAGGGCCTGATCACGCCAGATGCATTTTTACCAGCAGAGGGCAGCGGTTTCCAGTGAAAGGTTGCATGCTGCTTTAACGTTGCTGGGCCCCCAAGTTGAAATGCATCACATTAAGCAAGCAAGATGGTCTCAAAACGCCACTTCATTGTGAGTTTAAAAACATGTCCGGCGTGATCGGGCTCCATGGCAGCCATGTTGGGTTGGGGAAGACGGCGTTGATCACAAACACAGATACAGAGAGTGAGGGGAGGCAGGGGTGGGTTGATACCATCTAGCAGAGAGATGGGGGAAGGTGGGGTACCGTATACAGACAGACAGTGAGGCTAAGGGCAGTACGGCACTTTTAAAAAACTAGCGATACAGACACAAAGACTACGGGGAGGGGAGAGCAGGGGGATAGAGAGGGGTGGAGCATCAAGACATCAAGAAAAGACATGAGATTCACTCCCCCTTTAAACAGATGGCTGTTAGCACAACCAAAGACTCTTCTATCTACCTTCAACAGAAATGACGAGTCGTGCAACACTGTGCAACATCACTGAATGATTGTCCTCTTGAACATACCTCTTACCCCTCCCTCCCTCCCAACACACACACGCGCACACACACACACACTACCTATCCATTTCCCTTGTCTCTCCTGATCCGTCTCTTCCTCCCTCGTCCCCCATCTTTGTTAGTTTTGCTTTTCAGGGATGTGAACCTAGTTTACGCACACATTCACACGCACACACACACACACACACACACACACACACACACACACACACACACACACAAACCCTGTGACCATAAAGGACATTTACATAATATATATACATATACACATACTCTCTGACACAGACAGACAACGTAAGTACAGATACACCCACACACACACACACACACACACACACACACACACACACACACACACACACACACACAACAGGTAGACACATTTGGACCCAATACGGCTGACTAGTTTCTTAAAAGGAAGCAGAGGATTGGATAGCGCACGTCAATTAGTGATATGACAATCAGTGTTGGGGTGGCACAGAATAATCATACTACATACAAAATCAATATTGATTACTGCAATTTCCAAATAAGACTGTGATTTTTTTTTAATGTGCAGAATCCCTCGCCTACAATATCGAGGTGCAGTAAACAGCTGTTTCCTCCCTTCCTCTCCCCCTACTCCTCTCTCTCCTCCTCTTCCTCAGTGAGCGGTATTGTGGTTGTGATGTCAGGTTTCTAAGGCAGTATCACAGTACAGTCCATAGAGGAACAACAGCAGTACAGAATTAACACTGGCCTGCCCAGAACCATACACCTAGCACAGATGGGACACTGACGCGATCTGGAACTACTTTTTTTTTTTTTTTTTTTAAGCCTCCGGTGATTTTGGTTTTCAACTTCCGGAAACCACACTTTGTTGCCAGGTAAAGTTCGCCAAAACTCTGCTTCACTGACTTGGGAATTTGTGTTTGTTTCCTGTTGTTATAATAATAAGCTTATTGAACATTCAATCAGGAAGCAATGAGAACTATTATGCAACAAAAGTAAAACACGTCACTTGCGCATAAAAAAGAAAAGAAAAGAAAAAAGGCTGGAACGACACTGCGTCATCGTTCCAGACACGTGGCAATCTACGACGCTAACAGTCACATCATTAAAGTCTCATTTTTCCTGTGGCGCCCTGGTAGCTCGGCGGGCTAAGGCACGTGCCAAAGTACTTGCGACATCGCGGGTGTGAACCAGTCGCATGTCATCTTCTTCCCTGTCTCCCAACTTTCACTATTTATGTACTATCAAATTTAAAACAAATTGGTTAAATTTTTTAAGTAATATATTAGGCCCAAATATATTCTATTGTGTAATTTCAGACCTTTTGTATTATGGTAGTCTTGGTACACAACAGTAGGACATAGCTGGGCTGTACTCCCTCTTCCAGGTACAGTTTCCCCCGAGTATGGCATAGTGTAAATTCATGGGAATAAGATCTATTCGTTTCAAAACGTGGTTAGGGTTTGTTTCCTTGTTTGTCAAAAGCAGAGGTAATTGAGAATACTATCATGAAGGGTTTCATTCCCTAATGCTACTGTTCAATTTTAAAATCTAAAATTCACGAGTTCATTCTTACAAACCGCAGTTGACTTTAGCCTAAAAAACAATCTTCTTCATTTAAGATCATTGACTCTTTTTTTAAACCTACTACATGTGATTTTGGAGATTGAGTCCACAAGGTTCTCATTTTCTGCAAAATTACATATAGCTCCTTTAAATGTTAACAGTAAGACATCAGGTGCTTTACTTCCAGGACAATGATCATTGTGAGCAGGGATAAGCCCATTTCACTTTGGAATAAAACTTTCGCATAATCTCTGTTGCTAAAGACATTTTCTACAAGTGACGTTCACAGAGCTGCTACTGGATGTGGAGGACGTCTCCAGCTGTGACGAGGAGGTTCTCCATTTTTTTTGTGTTTACATTTCCCAAACTGACGTCGGGCACTTTTATCACGTATTGAGGCCTCCAGTAATTTCAGTGGCACAACGCTAAGATATAAGGTTCTGGGCCAGAGCTGAGCCTCGAACAGCCCCGGTATATGGGCGGGTTCTGACACTTGAAGAAGCGGATTTTTGATTGGCCAACGCAAGTCAAATCAACCGGCGATGGCTCAGATAGTGGAACTTTTCTTGAATTGGGTTGGGATGAAAGAGGTTTGACTATACCATGGCTATTAAGACAGCTAACTATTACTAACAAACAGCAACTAGAGGAGCCACTGGAGCCTCCATGGCGCCAGAGTGCCAGAACCGGCCCATACGTCTCTGGTTCTGAGTGATATTGTAGTGCTTGTGGTCTATAGTACAGTAGCATCAACACAATGGTCCAATAGACAGATCAGATAGAAGATATCATACAGATGGTCCAATACAGTTATAGTACAACATCTATACATCAACTATACATTGTGCGTTATTTTTTTTCCTTTGTTTTATTTTGAAGGAGGGGAGGTCTGACGGGTAGGACTTGGTCACCATTAAATCACTGCTGTGGGGACGGTGGGGTGGGGGGTTTGGGGGTGGAGCAGAGCCCTAGATAGACAGTGTTTAGCCAATAGCCAATAGCGTTTTCAATAGCAGCCATTCTTAGCACGACAATCCTGCTCCACTGCCGCCACAACGTAACTAAAGATGAGTGAAACATCTTTTTGGACTATTTGGCATCTCTCGATGTTATGACAATACATTTACGGTCAGTACTTTTAGTTCCACAGAAGAGGGCAGCAACATGGTGCCCACAGCCCAACATCATGGCCAAACTTTCTATCTTTGTCTCTGGTTAGGAAAGGAGGACCAGGGCAGAGGGGTTAGGGTAGGAAGGGAGATACAGGTTAAGGGTTTAAGGGGCTGGGATAACAAGGGAGAAAGGGGTTAAGGTAAAAGGACTTAAGGGTTAAGATACTAAGGGATCCGAGGAGTTGTTGAGGTGGGTTTACGGCGAGGATGGATTTACTGGGAGACAGGACTTAAGAGATTTATGGGTGA
Organism: Poromitra crassiceps; assembly: GCF_964638095.1. Classification (NCBI taxonomy): domain Eukaryota; kingdom Metazoa; phylum Chordata; class Actinopteri; order Beryciformes; family Melamphaidae; genus Poromitra; species Poromitra crassiceps. The sequence continues at coordinate 18,813,267 of NC_139647.1, forward strand.
AGGGGAAAGTGTTAATTATGAGTCTTATGGGTTGTTAATGTTAGGATATGACTGTGGCCTCCATAACTATAGCAGGGTCTTCTATGTCGGCTTTACTTTGAACCATCCTCAGCTCCAGCTGTGGTGGACTGGGCCTCCGACCAGGACCTGCTAACACTGAGAGAGGAGGAGGAGATAAATGAAGACAAAGACTTCATCAGCAGCTTTTAAGTCACATTCAACACGATTTTTAGGTAAAAGTATTTTCTGGTGTTGGATATACAGTAGACATAATGGATCTTTTCCTCTCTTGTCCCTTTGCTATAAAGCGATTAGTGACCAGCCGGGCTGGTAAACATATGTGCTGTGTGCAGTTTAGTGACACCACTTGACATGATTTCTGGGTATAGACGGTTTTCACCAGAGCGCAACCCCACAGCACTTCCTTTTTCTCAGCATTCGGCAAACTGCAGAAATATTCACTCGACATCGTTACTTTTGTTTTCGCTGCTCAGCTGTATAGACGGTTTTCACGGAATGGTCAGTCCTGCACTTGAATGTTTTTTTTCTTTTATGTCCATAGCAAACACTGCAACAGGAAGTGAGCGGGGGTTCAATTTAGAATGTTTTTGTTATTGTCAAGTTAAAACCGTCTATAGGAGTTAACATTTTGTAGCGTTTTTGGAGCTGCCAATGTGCAAAGTTGTCTAAGCAGCTTCACTTCTCAACACTGTTACAGCTCCTGCATTATTGATCTCTCCCATTTACAAAAGTGGCAGATTTTCAATAGACTTGCAGAAGATCTCCATTAAAATGTGAAGTATTTAATCAATGTTGTTGTGCACAACACAAATCTCTTAAGTGGCAAAGCTGCTATCGACTGTTTTCAACATTGTCATTAGTGGCCACTAGTAACAAGTACTGAAGTCAGAACTTGCTACTAAACTCTCCTGCTGGTGCAAACATCTGGTATCAAATGTACTTAATGCAACACGCATTTTATTTCTACTGTCCTGCTTTTGTTTTTCTCCAGGACACCAACAGCATAGGTTTATTAACTTTGAGTTAACTTCAACTTTTTTTTAGTTAACTTAAACAACTTTTTTTTTTTTCATAATTAATAATACCTAATAAATTTGACCAATTTCACTCTGTCTTCAACATTGATTATATAGCCTGCTTTTCTCACCATGAGCGTAAGATATGGTCCTCTTGATAACATGGTGCATCACTGAAAAGGTCTTCTCACAGGCCATCTGAGAGAGGGAGGGAGAGAGAGATACAGAAAGAGAGAGGGAGAGAGAGACACAGGGTATTTTTTTACAGTGCAAAACTTGCCTTGTGTGTGTGTGTGTGTGTGTGTGTCTTTCCTGATTTCCCCCATTTTCTCCCCAATTTATCCCCATGATGCCCTATTGGCTGCCCCGGTCGCTGCTCCACCCTCTGCCGATCTGGGGAGAGCCGAGACTAGCACCATGCTTCTTCCACATGTGCAGTGGCCAGCCGCTTCTTTTCACCCGACAGGGGGGGCTTCACCGGCAGGACGTAGCACGTGGGAGGATCACGCTATTCCCACCAGTTCCCTTCCACCCCGATCAGGCGCCCCGACCGAACAGAGGAGGCGCTAGTGCAGCGACCAGGACACATACCCCCAATCTGGCTTCCCACCCTCAGGCACAGCCAATCGTGCCTGTATGGATATGGACGCCCGACCAAGCCGGAAGTAACACGTGGATACGAACCTGCGACCCTCGTGTTGGTAGGCAGGGAATCTACCACTACACTACCCAGACGCCCCGTGTGTGTGTGTGTGTGTGTGTGTGTGTGTGCGTGTGCGTGTGTGTGTGTGTCTGCCTACCTTTAGGTCATTGGGGTAGTGGTGTGTCCATGCTAGCAGCATAGCAGCAAACAAATCTCCGGTTCCGACAAACACGGCGTCCACCTTGGGAACTTCCATACGAACTCTCTGCGTCGCCCTGCTGCCGTCTGGACGAACTGAGCAGCAGAGAGGAGACACAACACTTACAAAGGTTTAGTTTCCATCCTCTATATGGAACTGGACTTGATGTTAAACTCTACCACACACACACACACTCACACACACACACACACACACACACACACACACACACACACACACACTTCCTGGCAAAATACACAAGGTCATTTTTCCCCCCAGAGGGCGCCCCCCCCCCCCCGGCCAGATTTTTAGGGACATTGTCCCTTTTGGGGTTGGGCATTTTATTGATGCACGAACTAAACTGTTAGCATTCCATACAGACAAATAAACAGTCCATTTGCACGACTTAAAGCAGCTACGAGCAAGATTTTCGATTGTTATTAAACAGTCTAAATTTAATATCAATGCATCACATCTTACCTCTAATAGTAGACGAGACCAACGCAGAGTAGTCTCGCTTAAACCCCGAGTGAATCGGCCAGTGTTAGTCTCTCTGTGGCCAGGGCAGATCAGGAAGTGAAATGAAACGGTTTGCAGCAGCCACTTCGCCCATAACCACAAAATAACTTCCAAAAAACCTGTTAGAATATAACGAGAGATGTTCGCGAGAGTATGCATGGGGTTCTCCTTGTTTATGCTATGTTGCTAGGCAGCGCGAACGGGGGAATGCAGGCAGCTGCGTTTCACTTCCGGGTTTCACTTCCGGGTTTAGCCGGTCCGGCGGTAAGGAGAGAGAGAGAGAGAGCCCCCTGTTGACACGAGTTTAGACAGACACAGACTTAAGAGAGCAATCTCCGATTCACACGGCTTTGGTCTCAACTACTATTATAGGTAAGATGTGATGCATCAATATTGTAATTATACTGTTTAATAACAATCGAAAATCTTGCTCGTAGCTGCTTTAAGACTCGGATGATCTCAAATCAGTTGTAAGACTGAAAACCTCCAGTAAACTCTTGAGCTGAATACACAAACAAAGTCCAAGGCCCTCTAAATCTCATCCCTAAGGAGGGATGAGATGTTGTTAACACAGTGCTTTGTGTGGGGCGGCCATGTTGGCGTCAACAGTTTCCACTGCTACAGGCTGCGTACTTACAGGCTGTTTAGTGATCAGAAAAATGCTCCGTTGTTCTCACTCTGAACGCACGGGTAATAAATCACCGAGGACGGGTGGCCCACAGGGGGCAGCGGTGGCATTCGAGCGTGAATACTTGACATAATTTGACTTGTCACACACACACACACACACACACACACACACACACACACACACACACACACTCAAATGCCGTCGTACATCACCTACCAGTGCGCTGGCTGCCCAACGAGACGAGGAAGCGGTCTCCCAGTCTGGAGGGCAGGTCAGTGGAGGTGAGGACCACCGTGTCCGGGCCCATAGCGTGGAGCAGGTCCATTACCTGTCGCAGCAACACACAGGCGAGGAGAGACTCAGTAAAGGCTCGTTAGTGAGAGAGTGAGCCACTGAGCTA
>NC_139647.1:18824195-18904195 GCF_964638095.1 Poromitra crassiceps
GTCACAGTCGGGTCACATGGTGCGGTGCTGGTTGCTAAGCAACAAGCCAGCAGAAAGCTGGGGGGGGCTAAGAAAGAGAGATGAGCAGTCACCACTGTTCACGGTGCTGCTCTGTGTGTGTGTGTGTGTGTGTGTGTGTGTGTGTGTGTGTGTGTGTGCGTGTGTGTGTGTGTGTGTGTGTGTGCGTGTGTGTGTGTGTGTGTGTGTGTGTGTGTGTGTGTGTGTGTGTGTGTGTGTGCGTGTGTGTGTGTGTGTGTGCGTGGGTGCGTGTGTGTGCGTGCGTGTGTGTGTGTGTGTGAGAAGAAAGCAGTCGTAGAGATAAGAGCTGCTTCTGATGTCATCATTTGATTCTGTCGTAATTCAGATACCAGGGCAGACACATAAACCCACTCTGTCTGTATAGCAGCCACAGTAGTAAGTCCCCAAAATAACCATTTCACTGGCAAACTGGATAATGTAGAAAAAGATGGGCCCTCCAAAAGATGATTGAAAGATGGCTGATTGAAAAGGTGACTGATAAGGCAGACAAACAGACCTACCAGAGGGAGCCAACATGTAGTCCACTGACTATTAATGTTTCCGTTATTGTCGTTCTCTACAGTACATATCAGTACATGTGGGGAACTTTCCAAAGACATCTAACATGATAGGATACTGGGAGCAGGTCTGCATGCCTGTAGTCTGGCTGTCCAGCCTCCCCTCCCTTCCGTGAGAGGAGTCGTCTGGCTGCACGGAAACAGGCTACTGGGATAAACCCTCCCCTGCTCTACAGCTGCTCTCCCATTGGAGCGACTGTTTCGGGGGCTCCCCGCTTATTATTACAAGCTCTGTCATTGGCTCCGACCATGTCAATCAGAGCGGCTTCCGCTCCCTCCTCCCTGTGTGTCGCTGTAAACAGTGCCCTGCCTCCTCAGTGAAAACAACAACGCTAACTAGCTAGCAAGCTAACGGCAGAAACCTACACGCTAGCTCGTTGCTACACGCTGAAAATGGCAAGTTGGATTGTTGGAAACTATTTTCCAAGGGCACTGCCGCTAAGCGCCGCCCATCGCAATCCCACTATGAAGACCTGCGCTGCCAGACTCCTCGGACGGAAGGGAGAGGAGGCTGGCCAGCGAGACTAGCATCCCTGTGACCCTGCACATCTGTAGCTGTTATCTGTTATCACAGCAGTCAGTTTCAGATGCATTCTTCACGTTCAGTTTGCACCAATAACAGGAGTTGAGGCCGCACAGCACACCAGTGCAGGAGTTGAGGCCGCACAGCACACCAGTGTGGATCTCTCATTCATGGCACCAGCAATTAGGCTTAAAGCAATTAAGAACCCAAGAGGGCGTGGCTTACCGTGATTTTACAACAGCTAAGGGGTAAGGTGGTTGTAAAATCACTGTAAAGGGCCCCCACCGTTGCGGTCGGGGTACGTTTCAAAATCCCTCCAGGCCTGAAGATTTTTCTAGGGGGAAACACTGAATAGACAGACGTCATATTCAGATGCAGCTCACACTGTGCCCTGTCACAGTGTCACTATGTCCTGTCACAGTGTCACTATGTGCTGGACAGAGCCAGAATAGCAGATAGGTTGTCTGCAGAGTAGCCTTCAAATGTGCGTCAAGACACATGTAATCTGATGTGTGTCCTATAACGTATGTTTGACTTTCTGTTCATTGCATTGTAAGCCTGTGGATCCAACCATTTGTGAATATACAAGAGTGCATCTCTTGGCCAAGATCTATGTTAAATACATCATTTAAGACGGCTTCTGACTCCTGGCTCCATCTTTTGATCACAAGTGGTTTTCTTCAAGTAGGTTGACTGTTTACCTTTTGGCTGTCAATTTCTATTCTATAACAGACAGGAGTTAGTAAGCTAGGTTTCAAACTGTTCCCTATAGCAATCTGGGAACCCAGACTCTATTTCGGCACGTAAATAGACTCTGGGAACAGCCGTACGTTTTTTTTTAGGCTTCCTGTACAGCGTGGATCTTCCACCCGGGACTTCCACTTCCACACAGCGGTGCCTTTTAACCCATTGATACCTGATGCAGCATTTGTGTGCGTATCCCTTTAAGACCGCGAACCTTAAAGGGATACACACACAAATGAGGGATATATACACGCAAATGCTGCATCAGGTATCAATGGGTTAAAAACATACATTGCGTCGCTTTTATTTTGAAAGATAAACGTCAAATTTCGTATATATTCACTATAGCGTTTGGGACCGGAACTCGCCAGTATTCGCCGGCACAACAAAAGAGCGGCACTGCGCACACTAGGGGGCGCTGACTGATTCATACACACCTGCCCACACACACACACTGACAACAAAGAGACAAAAACAACCTGCACGCAGCAGCACACACACTCGCACACAAACACAGAACTCTCACAAGTCTCACCTGTATGGTTGGAGAACTGGACAGAGTTGATGGAGTCCACCTCAAACCCTAAAACCTAGAGAGAGAGAGAGAGAGAGAGAGAGAGATAGAGATAGAGAGAGGAGGGAGAGATAGAGAGGGAAAGAGAGAGAGAGAGAGGGGAGGGGGCGAGAGAGAGGAGATTGAGAAGATTTGACTGAGTGAACACCAGTCTACACTTATTTTGGGAGCTCAGCTGGTCCTTAGAAGTGAGCAACACACACACACACACACACACACACACACACACACACACACATACACACACACACACACACACACACACACACACACACACACACACACACACACACAGGGAAAGTGTTCAGTTTACAGCTATGTTACATTGCTCTCTGGGTCAATGGAAATGTGAGTAAAGGCCAAACTGAGTAAAGGGCAAGTGTCCCCTCTTGTCGTGTGTCTGGAGTTCACACCGGTCCTCACAAGTGTAGAGGTACATGTACACACACACACACACACACACACACACACACACACACACACGCATGCGCGCACACACACACACACACACACACACACACACACACACACACACACACACACACACACACACAGACACACACACACACACACACACACACACACACACATCCGGATTATTGGAGGAAAGTAGAAAACTCAATTTGACTCCATTTAACCCCGACTCTGACTGGAGATAAAGGCAACATCCTCTCAGATTTACTTCAGCTGAAACCTGCACAGAGAAAGACAACCACCCCCCACACACACACACACACACACACACACACACACACACACACACACACACACACACACACACACACACACACAACTTCCTCATCCACAAAAGAACCAATCACAGCAAAGTAAATGCTTATGAGTCACACACACCACACACGTACAACCGTCAATTATCATCTGCAGGGGTTTGTTTAAGTGGGCTGAAGCAAACGAGGTGAATGATTTCTTTGTTCTGTTCGGTTCCTAGGAGCAGTCCTACTCTCACCAGGCAGGGCTATAGGAGAATTACGAGCGAAAAGACAACAGTATTCATTGTAAACATTGTAATACAATGTTGAAGTACAGCATGCCTACAGTACAAGCATGGTGACAGGGAATACAGGAGCATTAACGCGTTAACGCGGTTCGCGGTCTTAAAGGGATACGCACACAAATGAGGGATATACACACAAATGCTGCATCAGGTATCAATGGGTTAAGGGACTGTGTGCTTTGCTTGCAGCAGACTGGCCGGCCAGCGGGGACAGATATTTCTGCGTCTCGTTTGATCCCGATTCCCAGTTGGATTTAGACCTGATTTAAGGTTTTTTGACGATTTACCTTTCAAAGCAATAAATGGATTTACTCCGGCTTATATTACCGAAGGTGAGCACCAGTGCAGAAGCGTAGTTAGATCGAACAGGTTCAGTTTTGTTCCTGGCTGCATCAACTGATGATCGTCAAAGTCTACACTAAAAACGTGACAAAGCATTATCAGGAACATAGAGACACTGCATGTAATAGGCCACGCCCATCACGGGGGGAAAAGCTCCGTTCATTTCCACACACCAGCGTCATTGTCCTTGAATTAAACATAGCTAAAATCCGTTCATTTCCACACACCAGCGTAATTTTCCTTGAATTAAACAGCTAAAAGCTGTTGTGTGGTGGGCTGCGCAGAAAACAAATGTAAAAAATCGCCAGTTAAAGTTTTTTTGTACTCCTGAGCAAAACAAGGAAGCCATTGAGAATTGGCGACAAGAAAAATGTGGATCTAGCTGTCAAGAAGTAAGTTGGAGTGTTCATCTTCCGTATATACGATATTTTGGTGCAACACGCAACCATGCACGTGACATAGGAGAACGCCAGGATTGGACAGGAGTTTGTGTTTTCCCCCGTCTTGGGCGTGGTTTCTGAATGATGACGCGTTACGCAGTGTCTCTATAGGAAGAACCTATCTATTTGGCAATACGTTTCCTATTGGCCGCTGTGCAGAACGTCTTATGATAGTTGATGTATTGCAAACGTGTGTATTTCTGGCCAGTGGGCTTAGTACTGTACATGGTACTTAGTACTGTACATGGTACTTAGTACTGTACATGCTGGGGCTAAGAACATGTTATTTAGGTCAGATCCCTTTCAGCTGGCATGCCTCAAGTCACTGACATAGAAAGACTGTTTACAAGTCTTGAGTGGAACGCTTTTACACTAGCCTCGCCCTCATTGGACAGTGAGGTACACTAGCCTCGCCCTCATTGGACAGTGAGGTGAGCTTTTACACTAGCCTCGCCCTCATTGGACAGTGAGGTGAGCTTTTACACTAGCCTCGCTCTCATTGGACAGTGAGGTGAGCTTTTACACTAGCCTCGCCCCCATTGGACAGTGAGGTGAGCTGAGCTTTTACACTAGCCTCGCCCTCATTGGACAGTGAGGTGAGCTTTTACACTAGCCTCGCCCTCATTGGACAGTGAGGTGAGCTTTTACACTAGCCTCGCCCTCATTGGACAGTGAGGTGAGCTTTTACACTAGCCTCGCCCTCATTGGACAGTGAGGTGAGCTTTTACACTAGCCTCGCCCTCATTGGACAGTGAGGTGAGGCTGCAGTACGACGTTATCAGCAAAATGCTAAAAAGTAACAAACTACACATCTTTAACCCCCCCCCCCCCCCCCCCCCCACCCCCACCCCCCATTTTCTCCCCAATTGTAGTTGGCCAATTTCCTCCGGCTGCTGCTCCTCCGTCTGCTGATCTGGGGAGAGCCGTAGACTAGCACCATGCTTCCCTCCGACACATACGCAGTTGCCAGGCGCTTCTTTTCACCTGACAGCGGGGAGCTTCACTGGCAGGACGTAGCACGTGGGGAGGATCACGCTATTCCCACCAGTTCCCTTCCGCCCCGAACAGGCGTGCCCCGACCGACCAGAGGAGGCGCTAGTGCAGCGACCAGGACACATACCCTCAATCCGGCTTCACACCCGCAGACACAGCCAATCGTGCCTGTATGGACAGTTGGACACCCGACCAAGCCGGAGGTAACACGGGGGTGCAAACCTGCGACCCTTGTTCCCACCTGTCTATATACTGTATATATGCCTGTGACTATCTAGGTTAGTTACTGCATGTTGTAGTTGTTAGTCGATCCATACAAAGATACATGCATTTGTGATATATTAGCAATCATAATCATAATCATGTGGCCATCAACTAACAGAACCACTCTCATTTCCTGGCTTTACTCTCCCCTGAAGAGAGTGGTAGGCTGTTGCTTCTTTAGCTTTCAATATCTAAAACTCGATTGAGCTATGAGCTGAAAGTTGGACGATTCGTCGGCCTCGATTAGGAAACTAATGTTGGGTAGTCAGTTGGCTTGACGTAGTCAAATAGGCTGGTAAGAGGTTTGATTTATCAGCTCAGCGTGTGGCTTATATTATAACAGCTTCTTCTGTTGCCATTAAAAGACAGAGCTCAGTGATTCACGCTATCGGGATTGAGCAGGACGGGATAATGAAGTGAGTTCAGAGGCTAAACAGAGTCAAACATTTTGGCAAGAATCTGCCTGCCTGACTCCCTGTCGGCTGCGGGGGCGCTACTGCTCTGTAGCTGAACCTGAACCTGTACGGTGCTCCTCAAAGGGTGGCAAGCAACAGGAAACGTTCCCTATAGGGATCAATAGATTCAGCTTTCATTGCATTTCACACAGTAGCTTTTCTACGATCATAAACGCACTGCTCAGCGCTTCTCTCAACAAGCAGCTTCAGCTTGATAGACCGTATGCCAGCACTGCACACGATCACACTGCCAACATGGTAATATGCAACAAAGTCTTCAGGGCAGTTTATACTACAGCGATTTATGGTGGTTGCGACGTTGGTGGCAACGATATATAATGTTTATATACGTCCAGCGACGGGCGACATTGGCATCTTTGCGATGATGACGGTGGTGGCGCCCATCGCCAAGACTTCATTTTGGATTCAACTTTGACCCCATCGCTGGCTAGTGTTTTTCTACCTCCGTGTCTCGAGAGAAAATGAAAATTAAGCAAATGAAATGAAGCCGGGCCTCTGTGATGCGTCCTCCTATCGCCTATTATTTATACTTTTTATGAGCGACAGCGTCCAAAATCAGCGACCAGCGATAATGGAACGTAAGGTAGTTTGGATTTTTTTGACGTGGGGTTGTATGTAGTATAAGGTACGTATCGATAGTTAGTGGCCTACCCAGCATGCATCTGCGCGCTCCCAGTTAGGAGCAGCGGAGAGCAGCTCTGACAGGGGAAACAGAGCTCTCTGCTTCTGTGACTGGGGGTCACGAGCAACTACGACGTAATTTAGCCACGTAAAAGAAGGCTCACCTAAACAAATCAATGTACATGTACGCTCTATATATATATATATATATATATATATATATATAACAAAAGAAGGTACCACCGCACACTGAAGTATAGCTTTACTGTGATTTATTCAGCAAACAACGCGTTTCGCTGTAGCAGCTTCATCAGGTTTGCTCACACGTATGAGCAGACTCTCCTTTCTCTTCATATATATATATATTTTTACTATTTTCAGCACTTTGCCGTCAAACAGCCCTAATCACAATTTGATATGTTTTCAAAGTCATTCACCCATATTTTGAGGACACGACATCAAAACTCGTTTGAGACCTGGATAGCATTTATGCTTATCAAATTGACCGAGTATCCTTGTTTGTAAAAGATTGATGATAGGTAAAGCGAGTGCAAGAGAGCAAATCAATTGTCAACAAGCAAGGGACGGTCAAAAATGTCTAATATGCAATATGCAATTTCACGGCCGCATAATCCTCAGTGTGTTGTGTGCCAGCTGACTGCGTTTCTATTCAGCGTGGTGTCAATGCAACGCACATTCCATCCAGTAGTCCCTTTCTATGGAGGCCTGGCTGCCTGCACCTTCTGTGACGTCCACCAGAGGAATCCTGTGGCAGCCAATCAGAGCCCTGCTTCCTCACGCCGCCGGCGTGTGTGTGTGTGTGTGTGGGGGGGGGGGGGGGGGTGAAGAGACGCACTTTACTCAGGTCGGATCGCCAAGGAAGGCCGCTCACCCGTTTAAACACCAGGTGTGAACAAGCCCAGTGAGAGAGGGATGCCCTGTGCGCTCACTGACATCATCATCAGCGTCATCATAATTAATCTCAGTCAAAATCGTTATCTTCTTCCTCGTCTTTAACGTGGGGGCTTTTTTATCCTCATTGTTACTCTAAAAAGACAGGAACAAGTCATTGTTGTTTATCTGTCTATCTCACACTGTAAGTACTTTTTTTTGTCGACAAGCAAGCCAGCAGCGACAGTGAATGACAATTTCACAAACTGCATCGGCTGCAGAATTCACACCAACGCCAAGCCCCACTTATAGTAACGGAATGATTAGCAGGTTGGCCACCTGACAAAGTGAGGAACACATCAGACGCAGGTTTACAGTTTGGCTGGTGGCTCCTTTCCAACCTGTCTGCATGGCATGAACGCTTTGCAGCACACAGTCATATATTTACTCGACACACTCACACCTGCTGTGTATTTAATATCATTCATATCATCATCCTTCTCAAAATCTCACTCAAGGCCTAAAGACTTATTTCGGGATACTCCCTGCATTATCGAACAGCGTACATGTCAATACGCTGTAGGGCCTGTTTCAATACTTTAATAGTGGTAAGTAATAATAAGATGATAATACACAAACAGTCAAAAGCATTTAGTAGCTGTTGTCTGACTATGTAGTCAGCTGCACTGGTTAACGTTAACTGTGCACTGGTGGTAAGTCAGAGTCAGCTGCAGCAGTTCAATGTTAGATATACGAAGTCCTGGTGGTGACACGCATCAAAACCCCCCCCCCCCAGCAGCCATTATGGATGAAACCGCACAATACGTCCTGCCTGGGGGCGCTGCAGGCCAGAAATAAACTCGCCCCTTCTTCTTCTTACAACGAGTGACATGTAGGCCTATAGCAGTCTCTCACCCTCTCACCACTGACTGTCAAAGCCTTGGAAGAGAACTGTAACAATTACCATCGTAATCTTCTTCACTGTCTGTTCATCATCATCAACATCATCACAACCATTAACTAACAAAATGTTGACAATTACAGATCCAAAGCAAATGAATCACTATAATCATTCTACCGTCAACACGAACATAAGGAACATGAAAATCACTTTGATAGCCAGCAGGTGCTAATAACCCATGTGTCCTTTCACTGTGTATCTATCTACCTGCTGGCTTGTTCGCTGGCACCTAACGATATCTGGTCAACGCCCCCATTAGGAACATCTATGGATATCTTACCTTGCCAAACCAGCAGGGTACTGTTAACTTTTCTTTTTAAAGTACTGCCTCCTTGTATAATTACTAGTCCTAATTGGTGGTAACACTGCCTCGCCCCCAATGCCCCCTGAGCGATCTGGCTCTGCAACAACTGGGCCCCCGTGGACCACAGACACTAAAAAGGACTTTACTTGACATCTTAAATGGACTTTTACATGGACTTATTACATGGACCCCACTATATGGGTCTTTTACTTTGCACTTTGTAATTTATATATATATTTTTTATATTGTCTTTCTGGCTGCTCCATATTTTGCTATTGTATTGCATGTCTGCACAAAGACAAATTCTTAATTTGTAACACGTTTACTACCATGGCTATACTCATATAATTATATCATCTTGAGCTTGCATTTGACAGATGGCAAACCCCAGCAATATTATCAGCATACCAATTGACTAGTAGTTGAATTGAAGAGTTTGATTTCATATCTTGAGACTATAGTCGCATCTATTTACAGTTGGTTCTGTTGCAGTTTCAATTAAGGATTCTACTGATGCATATCATTACCATGTATGCATCATTACTCTGTGTGTACTTGATTAGTCAGAAGGTCCATTATCGGACACAGTCCTGCCTCTGGCAAACATAGGACTCATTAACAATGTAGAAGTAGCTATAAGGAAAGACATATGTCAATCAATCATTGTATATTTTCAGATGATTATCCATTAAGGGACATAGGTCCATTATCGGACAATGCCAAGCTAGCGGATCATGCTTTTAGTTTGCTATTATGTTTTGGGGGGTTTCGGGGACCCCGTTCTTACAAAAGTATTTGTTGACAACGTGGTCATCTGAAATATCACATCCATGATGACACAAGAGAGAAAACACAAGTGAACGCGCGCTTGCTTTAACGTTAGCGGTTGAGCCTGTCCGATTTCGGGGAATCAAAATGACTTTGTAATATGAAATAAGGCGTGCATCGTTGCAGAAATTGGCTCACACATCCATACCTTCATTTGAATGAATACTGTCGGCTTGATATTTGCGCGGGGCCAACGTCCAAATTGGGACAGGTAAAGGAGAAAAGAATCACGTAAGACAGGGTCGTGTCCGATAATGGATCTTCCCGTTAGTTGTCCGATAATGCATGCATGCATGTTATATTTACCTGCAATGGGAAAGAGGCGCTCTTGTTGCCCACATAGCCTCTGACTACATGGCTCTGTATGGACAGAACACGACATTCCATGGCGACTCCCAGTCAGCCGAGGAGAGAGAGACGCAGATTATAATCCGTATTTCAACGATAATCACGACTACACAACAAGCAGAGAACAAACAAAAAAACAAAAACAAAAAGGATAACGCTGATAGTTAGCAAGAAGTAGCTAGCTAACAGTTAGCTAATCAGCTGTCCCCGTCTCTGTCACACGCAGGATGGCGCTGTGCGAGCGCGTGTGGGGTGATAGTGATGATGTACAGTGTGCACGTGTGGTGTGGTGCGGTGTGTGTGAGCGTGTGTACGCGCGTGCACACGCACACACGCAGGGTAACAAAATAGTGTGAATAGGCTTGGCAAACGACCGTGTGAGGTGTTGTCGTTAACGTTAATAACCTGGAAGTCTCGACTCTCGCGAGCACACGCGCACACCACCACACAACCCCGTGTGCAGCTAATCAGAGAACTGAAGGACGAATCTCTCACTCACACATACGCGCGTGCGCGTACACACACACACACACACACACACACACTCCTGTATTCTGCACAGGCAGTCTGCGTGACCACCTAAACCGGATGACGTCACTGGAAGAAAGCGCATCATCACATCATCACCACAGCTGTGAATGGCACATCTGTGTTGCACTTATTTCATTCCTGTTCTCAATGTCTGCTCTGACCAATTATAATATTGTACTCTATGCTATTATTAAGTGACTCGAAAAATGATCCACTCCGTTCTGTCCTGCTGTTCTAGTCCAATTCTATTACATTCATTTTACTGTCCAATTCTGTCAATTTACTGTGCAGTTTGGTGTTTTCCTTGGCAAAGAAAGACTTTTTTTGTTTTGCTGCTGGTAGCACAAAATCCAGTGGTACAGGCAGATGTGTGTGTGTGTGTGTGTGTGTGTGTGTGTGTGTGTGTGTGACTCACACCATCTCCATCACACAGAGTCGTGACTGAGGGGGGAGATCTGACTTGGCAATGGCTGTCTCTGTCATCACAATAGACAGCGAGCATGATGGAGAGAGAGAGACACACACACACACACACACACACACACACACACACACACACACACACACACAGAGGGAAGAGCGAGAGACAAATCACCGAAAACAGGAGTAGTAGAAACGGAGGCGAAGGGAGACAGAATGAGAGAAATGGAGCCAAACAGAGGACAATTTACTCTGACAGTGCCACCTACTGTTCACGAGTGAGTCCTTGAACTTCTAGATCACACAGGCTCCTGCACACACACACACACACACACACACACACAGCCCTCCTGAATGCCACGACATATCAGCCTTTCGTTCTGTTCAAAGTGCTGCTTTAATCAAATGAAAATATATGGTTGCTATCTTTGTTGCACAGTATTATAGGCGAAACACATTCAGTCCCTTTGTTATTCCACATCACCCCAAACACAATCTTTTACATGCTGGCTTGTTCTGTCTCGCCTCTTCTCTCTTGGGTGGAGGAGGTCATGAAATGAGAAGGTGATGGAGGAGGTGAGATAAGGACAAGCAGGAGGTAGCAGGCATGGATCATTTGGAGTCCTGGTCCAGTTTAGGCTCTAGAAAAAGGAGCAGAAGGAAGTTAATGTACATTTGGAAATATATAGTATTTCTTTTCCCCTGCGCGCCATTTTCTGAGACAGTATAGACCTTATTCGCTAACCCCATAGCACCATATTGTTGACATACCGTCCTGCGCGCACACAGCGCTGCAGCTGACAACTACTAACAGCCTTATTGTCGTTTCTGTTCCATTACAAAAGAGCGATGGTGATGACAGCAATAAAAACCCCACAGTTGTTGTTTGTATGCTGCCGTTAATGCCTGTAATAAATAAACAAAAGAACGAGGTGAACAGACTTTGCTGTGAGGAGCTGTCAGAAAGTTTCACCTGTCTCAACTAACTATCCACACATCTCCTGTGCTGCTGACGTATCCTCCGTCTCGCTCCCTTCACGTCTGTGGACGGTAGAGATAGAAACAAACCACGGGGACTTTATTGCTGTCATTACTACGGCCATGCCTAACGCAGGTCACCATCCGAACACAATTGGAGCGATACAGGTAACGCTAACAGCGGCTAGCTTCCTATAAACGCTGCTCTCACATAGGCTGTCACTTGAGAGCTGCTGCGTTATGTTGACAATATGGCGGCAGTGGGCGTGCCAGTACATGAGTGACGTCAATCGAATAAGGTCTATAGTGAACCAGGTAACACTTCAGTGCACATATTACAGGGTCATTATTGTGTCATTACATATAATCGGGAAGTACTGAATTACAAGCGGGTCTAGTTTAGATTCTAGAAAGCAGAGCAGCAGTAAGTTACTGTATATTGGGGAATATATTTAGTTTTATTTATTTCCAGCGTGCCATTTTCTGAGTCAGTATAGCGATAAATGCCTATTGATCTACAAGTGCTACACGATATAAATCGCTAATGATAAACCCATCATAGTCCAAGTTAAGGCAATTCCTTGATTATACAAGGGTTCATGTAAACACTAACAGCACAGATGTGATTGAACTTCATCAGATAAAGGTCGTTATCTCGCATTGTGATAAACCCGATTAACATGAATTATTATTAATTAATTAATTATTCGTTTTTGGCTTTTCAACCAATCTTTTGAATTATTCGGTGCATGTTCATGTCTGATTCATGTTATTATTAGTCTGATTTCTTTCTTTTCTTCTTCTTTATTACATGTATAGCCACAAACATTCAAAATGCAAAACTATCGGTGGGAAGTTTGAGTTTTGCGTCACTTCTAGCTATGACTGAATCATGTAAACAAGGGTTTTCCACGTTATCACATCATTACAACACGTTGAATTATTACCATAACTGCAGATTATTCCCAGTTAGCGTGTTATTATTCGTGTGCATGTAAACACACTCCTTGTGTATCCTCTCACCGGTGAAGCTGAACTGAGGGAAGCTGCTCAGGTCTCCTCCTCCGTAAAGTCTCTGGAGCTTGGCTTTCTCCTCCGATAGGCGCTTCTCAAAATCTGGTCCCACCTCTACTGTTCCTCCACACAAGCTGGAGAGGAGAGGAGAGGAGAGGAGGGGAGGGGAGAGGAGAGGAGAGGAGAGGAGAGGAGAGGAGAGGAGAGGAGAGGAGAGGAGAGGAGAGGGGAGAGGAGAGGAGAGGAGGAGAGGAGAGGAGGGGAGGGGAGAGAAGAGGAGAGGGGAGGAGAGGAGAGGAGAGGAGACGGGGTTATAATTCCATGATGCTTTCTACTCTGACATGAATACAATTCTGGTGTAAACAACAAACAATATGAAGGTACTGAATCGGCACAAAATACTGTCAGTCGGCAGCTTCAATCCATAAATATCAGAATTTTTTTTATCAGCCTTGAAAAATCCATATCAGTCAAACCCTAGTGTGGAATCGTTCAATGAATCAAGGCCCTTAGCTCATATATAAAGTAAGCCAAAGACTGTTGTCCTCATAATGACTCTTCAGGTGACAGCGACAGTCCACAGCAGCTTCAGTCCAAACTCATATTCCCATTGAAGTCAACAGGAAAACTGTCTGTCTCTCTACCTTTGTTTGTTGTTGTATTCTCTGATCTTCTCCAGGAACAGTCTCTGGACTGGATCCAAACCTGGAGGGCAAGAGCAACACATTACTGTGAAGTTAACACAGAACTGTGTGTGTGTGTGTGTGTCTGTGTTCCAGTACTAGTTTGCTGAAACGATTAGTCAATGAATCAATTGGTCAATCAACAGAAAATTAATTGATGCAAATTTTCATATGCAATTGTTTTAGTCATTTATCAATTAAAATACCTTTAACTTCATTGGTCTATACCTTTATTTATACCCTTGAATTGCTGCTTTTCTCCATTTCATACCATTGAAAAATGAATACTTTGGCATTTGTCTTTTGATTTTTTACATTTTAAATGATTAATCGATTAATCAAACAAATAAACAATAGATTAATCAATGATGAAAATAACTGATAGCTGCGGCCCTATCCTGTACCTTCATGAATGCCCAAGGCCTCGCTCTGTTCTCCCTCCTCTGTTGTCCCAGCAGGAGAACCTGCTCCCTCCTCCTCCTGTCCCAGCACCTCCGTCAGAGGACCAGCGGCAGGAGAACCTGCTCCCTCCTCCTCCTGTCCCAGCACCTCCGTCAGAGGACCAGCGGCAGGAGAAAGTGCTGTAGTTGGAGAGTCCACGGCACCTGGCTCCGTGGCGGCGACCGTCGTCGTAGCAACAAGCCCTGGGACAGTCACAGGACAGAGCAGATTGTGCAGGAAAACAGCTGACTCGGCCTCTAAAGCGTCCACCGCTTCGACGAGAACTTTGGTTAAAATCTCGGCTTCGGAGAGAACGTCTTCTACCGCGGCGAGTTCGGAAAACGCCGGCTGCTCCGGCGGCGTCTCGTCTGCCGGTGTTTCCGCCTCAGTCTCCAGCTGATCCGTTTGGGTTTCGGTCAACTCGTCCACCTCCAAAGTCTCCACCAGCGCCTCCACCTCAGACAGAGTGAGCGACTCTAAAGTTAGAGCTTCATTTACTACGATCTCCTCCTGTCCTCTCCCCCTCTCTAATGTCTCCTCACCTCCGCCATCGGGGGTCTCCCTTGCTACGTTTCCATCCAAAACATCCTCTCTGACAACATCTTGACCAATCGGATCCCCCGTTGCGCCCGCGACGCGGCCAGGAACGGAGAAGAGCAGCGCCTCCATCAAAACGTCTGTTTCAACCTGTAACGCTTCAGACAGTCTGTCGGCTTCAGGCAGCGAGAGAGGCTCAACCTCAACCGTAGTCTTTTCCCCCGAGAAAGTACCGCTCTCTCCCGCCGTTTTCTCCTCTCCCATCTTCTCGTCTTTGCCGAGCGTTTCAGCTTCTCTCTCCAGCCGAGCTGCGGTTTCGGTCTCTAAAGTTTCCACTACAGCCTCGACTTCAGCTAACGTCACCGACTCGAGCGACACGGCCTCCAAAACGCTCCCTTCCTCCTCTCGTGCCTCTTCCCCGCCCATGGCGGACTCTCTCGCTGCCTCCTGGCCAATCGCTTTCTCTCTTACCGCCTCTGCATGACCAAACTGTGATCTGGGTTCCTGCCTGACGAGGAACGAGTCCATTAGTCCCGGACCGGAGCAGAACATGGCCTCCAGAACGACAGACGTCTCGGCCGCTAACGCGTCAGTGGCTTCAGAGAGAGACTCCAGCGTTAAGACGTTGGCCTCCTCCGTCGTCTCCTCGGACGCAGCGGTGTCCTCAGTCGCCGCCTTCTCTCCGATCTTATGCTCCTTCGCCAGCATCTCTGCCTCTTCCTCGAGCACGGCCTTTGTTTCTCGCAGAATGTCCGTTTCCAGGTTTCCCACACGGGCCTTAACTTCTGACAGCATTATCGATTCTAGGGTCATCGTGGCCTCTGCTTCGGTCACCCCTTCCTCCGCTGAACCAGAGGCTGTGGAATGAAAAGTTAGAGCTTCATTTACTACGATCTCCTCCTGTCCTCTCCCCCTCTCTAATGTCTCCTCACCTCCGCCAACGGGGGTCTCCCTTGCTACGTTTCCATCCAAAACATCCTCTCTGACAACATCTTGACCAATCGGATCCCCCGTTACGGCCGCGATGTGACCAGGAACAGAGAAGAACAGCTCTTCCATCAAAATGTCCGTTTCAGCTTCTAATGCATCGACATCTTCAGACAGAGAGTCCCTCTCTGAAACCACTAAAGCGAAATCCTCCGTTTCGGCTGTAGTCTCGCATTCAAGTCCATTCCCAGTCTGGACTAGAGTGTCCTGGACTAATTTTTCCGCTTGATCGTCTAGTGTGGATTTAGTTTGAATCAGGACGTGGGTTTGTAAGGACTCCACCAGAGCCTTCACTTCAGCCAGCGTGACCGACTCAAGAGTCATGGCTTCTGCCACGCTCAACCCTTCCTCCTCCATCTTCCCACAAACCATCCCTGAGGATAAACTACAATGTTCTGCTGTAGATTCTACTTTGTTTTCTACTGACATGGCTGTGGATTGCGTTGTATCATCAATCAAGGCAGTAGGCCTATGTGCAAAGGTATTGGCTCCTGAGTCTGTATTGTCGATTTGGGTTGCTTGAGCTGCTGTATCTCCTGCGGTTTCTATTGTAGGCTCTACTGCACTTTCAACAAAGAATTCTACTGTTTCCAGAGGAGAGGAGAGAGCATCTGTTGGTTCTATTGCAGTTTCAATTATGGATTCTACTGGGGCAGCTGTAGATTCTGATGCGTCTATGTTGCTAGTTTCTACTGTGTCAGCTGATGATGGCGTCACCGGGGCAGCAGTGAGCACTCCTGAGCCA
The DNA here is from genome assembly GCF_964638095.1 of Poromitra crassiceps. Lineage (NCBI taxonomy): Eukaryota > Metazoa > Chordata > Actinopteri > Beryciformes > Melamphaidae > Poromitra > Poromitra crassiceps. The sequence goes on from NC_139647.1 coordinate 18,840,452, forward strand.
GCAGGGGTCTCCACTTTGGCTTCTATTGTTTCAACTGGTGGAGGCTGTACTGAGGTTCTATCTGGTTCCATCGAGACAGATGTGGGGTTGGCTGGAGGGGGTACGGAGGTTGCGGTGGAAGGTGTAGTTGTGTCCGAAACACCACCAGCAGTAGAAGCCCCTAAAAGACCCGTGGGAGCCTGTGAGGTCGTTTCAGAGGAAGGCGAAGTCTCAGCAGAAACCCCAGTAGATGATTTTGGGACGGGAGGGGATTGTGAGTTTGGTGGTAATGGTGATGCTGCTGCAGTTTGGAAAGGAGGAGTAGTCTTGGTGGGAACATCATCAGCTTGTTTAAGAGTAGAAGATGCAGGAGTCTTAGAAGAGGATTGAAAGGTCTTCATTGAGGAGATGGCAGGAGGTTTGGGGGGCATTTGGGGTTGAAGAGGAGGTTTGGCGAAGGCTTGGGCTGTGGGGGGGAGAGGAATAAGTAAGGTCACTCAGTACAACAGCAGAAACAGCAGTACAACAGTTCATAGGGATGCATCTCTCCTCCACATAGCAACAAACACCTATAGCACAAGATCAAGCGGGTACATCCAGCTTTCTATCCCCAGCTCAACCGCTTATAGAACTGTCTTCGGCCGCACCTCCTTCCGTTTTGCAGCAGCATATGACTGGAATATTCTTCAGAGCACCCTCAAACTCGCAACCCTGACATCACTTTCCATTTTCAGACAGAAACTCCAACAGCTCTTTGTTGACCACTGTGCCTGCTCCCCCCCCTCATAGTACCCCCCCTCCCCCTTCTCCCTTTACTACCCCCCTCTCCCTCTCTACCCCCTCCCCCTTCTCCTTTTCCTACCCCCCTCCCTTCTTCCCATCCCCCCCTCCCTCTTTACCCCTTCCCTCCCTCTACCCCCTTCCCCTTCTCCTTTTCCTCCCTTCTTCCCATCCCCCCCTCCCTCTTTACCCCCTCCCTCCCTCTACCCCCTTCCCCTTCTCCTTTTCCTCCCTCCCCCCTCCCTTCCCTTGTACAAATATTGTACATACTGAAAAAGTAATGCTATATTTACTTCCAAAACATTTGGAAAACCCCATAAATCTTAGATTTATGGCATTATTTCCTCTCAATATGAGCATTTTGGCGATACCAATATCCAATATTAACATTGTTATTTTTTCTCATCGGATCTATACCGATATATAAAAAAAATGTCTAACATAGGTCCGATACTGATATGATTGACGATGTATTGTGCATCCCTAACAGATCGGCATTTGTATCAGAGTTGAGGGATTCAATTAATTAATAGTCAATTAATAACAGAAATAATAGTGGTTAAATGTTCATATGAAAAGACGTAGGTTTGGTTTGTGATACCTGACAGTTTCTGAACATTTAACCACTATTAATTTAAGTCAGACGAAACCTTTTTGGACTGGTAGAAATAATGTCTTTCAGTCAATTTGAGAGGAAGTTTTTGGATCCTGGATGCTAGTTTATAATAGTATGTATAGCATAGTATGTTGTTCCCGCAGTTTACATAATCTGGTCCTTCTATCTTATAATCTAGTCATCTATACGTTGAATTTTTTCATGCTGGGCTAGCTGAAGAACTGTGAATTTCCAAAATCAGATACAAAGTGGTGTTGTGTTTGCAAATGTGTCTGGAAGTTGGCAGTGATCATACTGAACTTGTGATTTTGGAAGGAGCGTTTTCCCTCTGACTCCAGACCCTCCAGACCCAGACTTTTCTGACACCCGGTACAGACTGTACATGCTTACCTTTACCAGCAAGGGGTGCTGTGTCAGGTCTCCTCTGGGAGAAGAGCTGCTCAAGGAGTTTAGAGATGTCCACAGCTGGCTGTGTTTTGACTTTCTCTGGCAGAAATAGAATAAATGAGTTACCTTACATAATAAGGACGTCATAGCATAGAATACCAGGTGTTTCAGAAGTAGGTATGCATCTTAAAGCAGCTACGAGCAACTTTTTCGATTGTTATTAAACAGTATAAATTTAATATCAATGCATCACATCTTACCTCTAATAGTCGACGAGACCAAAGCCGTGTGTATCTGAGATTGCTCCCTTAGGTGATTATTAAGTCTATAGTCTATCTAAACTCGCGCCAACAGGGGGCTCTCTAGAGCGACCGGACCGGGTAACCCGGAAGTGAAACGCGGAAGTGAAACCAGGAAGTGAAACGCAGCTGCCTTTTTACGCCGTTTGCGCTGCCTAGCAACATAACATAAACAATGTGAACGCCACGCATACTCGCGGGAACATCTCTCGTTATATTCTAACAGGTTTTTTGGAAGTTATTTTGTGGTTATGGCCGAAGTGGCTGCTGCAAACCGTTTCATTTCAATTCCTGATCTGCCCTGGCTACAGACACACTAACACTGGCCGATTCACTCGGGGTTCAAGCGAGACTACTCTGCGTTGGTATCGTCGACTATTAGAGGTAAGATGTGATGCATTGATATTAAATTTATACTGTTTAATAACAATCGAAAAAGTTGCTCGTAGCTGCTTTAATAATAATAATAATAATAATAATAATGACACTTTTTTTGATAGTCCAATGTTGATACTCAACTTCCTACGGAGGGTGTCACTAAAAATAAAATAAAAAGTCCCTCTTCCAACATGGTGGCATGTCCACAAACAAAAGACAATTACCGACTGCTCACTGCTGAGCTCCAGGAATGTGAGGTGCTCTTGAAGTACAAAATGAGATCCAAAGGGAAAGCATCAGCTTGCTTCAGGCACTGCTGGTGGCATGTCCCTTTTAACCACTAGTAAGTAGTAACTAGAGTACTCTCTCCATACATTCACCTACCAGGACATGCCTCTTCTAGAATAGAAGGCAATAAAATAAAATAAAATAAAATAAAATAAAATAAAATAAAATAAAATAAAATAAAATAAAATAAAATAAAATATCCAACATCACAAGAAAATCTGAGACAGTGGGTGAGGGACTACAATAAAAAAAACTGACAGAAGAAGAGAAAGGTGGAGGCAGGTGTGTGTGTGTGTGTGTGTGGTGTGTGTGTGTGTGTGTGTGTGTGTGTGTGTGTGTGTGTGTGTGTGTGCATGGCATGCGCGTGTGTGTGTCTTACTGATGTGTGTTCTGCGTGGCTGTTTTCTGGGGTCTGGTGGTTTGGAGCTGAACAGAGCAATCTGTGGTCTCCATACAAGTCTACACAAGTCCCTGTGAATACACTGGACACACGCACACACACACACACACACACACACACACACACACACACGACAGTGGATGTATCATTTTGGAATGAACCTCTTTATATACTGTACAATGAATTTGGTCAGTATGACTCATACTGTATGAGCGAGAACTTCTCGCCGAGAAGCGCCCGGCTAGCAGGGTAAGATAGATACATATTTGATATAGATATCACTCATTAGATCAACTTACTTTAACACATTCTGTTCTTCCTCTGAGCAGAGCAGCAGCCATGGTTGTCTGAATAACAATATAGCAGCAGACAGACAGACAGGCAGGCAGGCAGACAGACAGGCAGGCAGACAGACAGACAGGCAGGCAGGCAGACAGACAGACAGACAGACAGATAGACACTGAGCAGGAGAGTCTGTGGTGTCTACAGTCTACTCTGTACAGTAGAGACTGTCCAGTCGGTCTGGGAAAGTACTAAATGTCCTCCTGAGTCAAACTCTTCTCCTCCATGTCCATGGTAGTGTTTTCTGGCTGCAAACAGAAGAGGGAATAATTAAAGAGCAGCTTTAATAATAAATCGCAATAAATATCCTACTAAAACTGATGTTTTGTTTGTTAGATAAACGTTCTCCTGCTGACCTGCATGGTCACACTAAGGTCAAGTCAGCGAAAATAAAATAATAGTACTTCCTTTTAAGATTATCAAAATAAACGCCTCAGTGAACTAACCTACAACTATCTACTTAATACTCGTTGAGTGTTTTGTTTTGAAGGCGCAGAGTTGGCTAACTTCTGGTAGCTTGGCTAACTTGACGCTCCCATGGATGGACCACTGGATGGACGCTCCAAGCGAAGCAGACAACGCCCCCATACCATACACGGACCCATGCAGCATGTAAAATTTTGCACATTGCACAACAACGTTACATAGTAACTTGAGTAAATAGAGATGGGAGGTGTGTGTTTCAACGTTACCCTCAATTCTTGCAAACTTCTGCATCCAGCTTTCTACAGCAAGCAACAAGCAGCAACGACGAAGCGTGTTTTTCCCATTTTCCCCTTATGAATCGATCCCATTCCCCCACTGCTTTTCTTGTTCAGACCCGCCCTACTCTGCCTCTGATTGGGTTGGGTCAGCTCTGGGGGTTGGGTTTACGTATGAGGATGAGTGATGATTGGTTGGGTTTATGTATGAGGAGTGATGATTGGTTAAGCTTGGGGTAAACTACCAATCAGAAGCTGAGTAGGGCCACGTTCAGAGTAGAGGCCATGGGCTAACCTCGCGAGAGCTTGGTGACGCGAGGCAGACGCACGCGGGAACGAAACGCTTTTGTGACGTCGCGCAAGATGGCTGCAGTGTGTACCAAAGATGTTTGAGAGAGACATACTTCCAGATTTCTTTCCTTTTAAAAGTATAATGTATAATGTTCATTAACCAACAGAAGACTTTTATATATGGACGATATATCACGAATATATGAAGAACTTTGTGGGTAAGTGAAATAGTTCAGAAGTGTCAACATGTCTTTGTCTTTGTGTATCAGAACCAGAACCCAGAAGTCCCTGCTTTTCCTGGTTCTTACGTGTAAAAATCAATGGGATTAGTTCGGCTCGGTTAAATGCTTGTGGTTAACAAAAGTGTATTGTGTTCAGCAAGATAATCTTCACAAATGAGGATTGAGGGAGCCATTTATGACTTTTACCGTGCTAGCCTCCCGGGGACCTCAATAGCATCTCCCATCAGACCGCCGCGCCGCTCTCGCGTCTAGCTCTTAAAACGAGTCCTTACCTGAGCCAGAAACTAGAAGTGAAGACGCTATCCGATGCATAACATCCTCTTCTTCTAAATAACTGATGTTGCCGCTTGCAAATTGTTGCATAAAATCCACTTTTATATCGTTGATATATATAAAAAAAAATCCTTGATGCAATACCATTCAGGAAGTGTGGGGGGCAGTAGTGTAAACACAGTGCGTCGCTGTCCGTACTGCCCCCCACACTTCCTGAATGGTATAACAGTAGTTACAATCGTAGTAAATGCTGTTTATTAGCACTTCTGTCTTGTTTGTGTCTCATTAAATCAGCTGTACACACCGCACTGTCTAACTTATATCTGTGTGAACATGTTGCTGCAGTGTTTGTATGCGCAAAATGCCTTGTTATCAACTATTATTGCTAACAATGGCTAGGCTGGCTAGCGACTGGATCTGACCCAAGAGCTGAGTCTTTTAAACGGATGTGACGCAATTCAACAGTGAACTCCCCCCAGCTCCCAGTTTTCTGCAAATGGAACGCTAACAAAACAGATGTGACATCACTCAACCGCCACATCCGATAGTTCTTCACACTCTCCCGATGGTGTGTCAGCAGCATTCTGCGTGGTAGCTTGCCGCCATCGGTGTATGAATGTCTGTGTGAATGGGTGAATGTACCTACTGATTGTAAAGCGCTTTGGATAAAAGCGCTATATAAATGCAGGCCATTTACCAAGTGGAAAGCATTTTGTAATTCCCCATTTCTCCCATTCTTGTCTTTTTCATTTCTTCTTTCTCGCAGGACTCCAGCAGTCGTCTCCTCTTGCCTTGTTTGCAGCCACATGCGGGCGAATCGACACCCGTGAAGAGAACGTCTCACCTGTCGACCAATAACGACCAAACCAGCTGGACCTGAACCAAGGCGTTTTCACCTCCACGCCTCCAACACCCGCCCCCACAGACTCTTCAACGGTGTCGACAGGAGGACAGACGGGGAAGAAGAGAACTGTCGGGCAGCTGAGTGAGCAGCAGCAGTAGCGAGGGAGTAGGAGGATGAGGCGGCAGCAGCAGCAGCAGCAGCCACAACGGTTTGTAATAGCCCAGGATCCAACATGGCAGCAAGGCCAGCAGGTGGCGCTCACCACCTTATCAGGCGTGATGCCCAACGTTCAGTATCAGCTCATCCCCCAGCTCCAGACGGTGGACGGCCAACAGCTGCAGGTCACCCAAGCTGCTCAGCAGAATCTCGCTGCCGGAGCGGGCCAGCCGTTTCAGGTGGTGTCCTCTCATGGCCAGCAGATTATAACCGCGGGCGGTGGAGCAGGAAACGTCATAACCACGCCTGGTCTCCTACAGGGAGCCCTCCCCGTACACAATTTAGCTTTAGGCAATAGTGTGTTGCAAAACCAGTTCCCGACTCACGTGCCGGTGTCCCTCGACGGAAAGATCGCCTGGTGGCCAGTCAGTGCCGGAACGGGCGGGGCGATTCAGACGCAGAGTGGCAGCGGAGCTGTGACGGGGACGGGTCAGAATACAACCGCTTCGGGTGTCCCGATACAGCCGCACAACAGACGCGGGCAACAGGCAGAGCAGATCCCGATCCAGCAGCCCCAGCATCTTTTCCAAGGCGTAAAACCCCTCCAGACCATCTGTGCCAGGGATGTCTCGGTCAGTCTCGGTCAGGTATTTGCTGCTCCGACGCTCGACCAGGACGGGCTTCAAAACCTTCGAATGATGCCAGACACGGGGCCCATCCTCCTGCGTACTGTAGGCCCCGCCCCTGACGGCCAGGTGAGCTGGCCCCTGGCGGCCCCCCCAATGCAGCCTCTCCACCAGCTGGGCCAGGCTCAGGGAGCGAGCGCAGTTGGAGGCGTGGCTGTCAACACAGTGCAGGTCCCAGCAGGCCTCCAGACCGGCGATCTCAACACACGCGGCTGCTCAGGACTGCAGATGCACCAGCTCCCCGTCACCATGGTGAACCCTGCAGGTCAGTCTAAATGTTCTGAGCTGTCCTCCTACACCCTGGAACGCTCCAAATGTGTGTCTTGCCTAATGATCTAATCAGCCATTTGATTCAAGGTATGCTGTGTCTGTGTGTGTATTTCAGCCTTGCCTCCAGACGTCCAGCAGGTGTTGGTCTGTAAAGAAGAGGTCCCCGCTGAGCAGCAGGACCCAGAGCCCCCACAGATTAAAGAGGAACAGGAGGAACCCAGTCAGGGGAGAGAGCAGCTTCAATGGCCAGAGCGCCTACACATTAAAGAGGAACAGGAGGAAGCCAGTCAGGGGAGAGAGCAGCTTCAATGGCCGGAGCGCCTACACATTAAAGAGGAACAGGAGGAGCTCTCGACCAGTCAGGGGAGAGAGCAGCTTCAAGGGTCAATGCTCCTACACATTAAAGAGGAACAGGAGGAGCTCTCGACCAGTCAGGAGAGAGAACAGCTTCAAGGGTCAGTGCCCCCACACATTAAAGGGGAACAGGAGGACGTCTGCATCAGTCAGATTAAAGGGAGACAGGAGGAACCGTGGACCAGTCAGGAGAGAGAGCAGCTTCGAGGGCCAGAGGAGGCCAATCTCACCGGGTTTCCATCTACTACTGTCCCTGTGAGGAGTGAAGACGATGAAGAGAACCCTCAGTCCTCACAGCTTCATCAAAGTCAAACTGAGGAGAACAGAGAGGCAGAGCCTCTAGCCAGCAGCTCAACTCAACAGATGGAAACAGAAGCTGATGGAGAGGACTGTGGAGTATCGGAACCAGCCAGGAACTTGGATCCAGCCAGTGCATTACAATCAACTAGTAACGGCAAGGCTTCAGACTCTTCTGATTCTGATTCGATGGAGCCCAGTGAATCTCAGGCACGTGTAGAGGCACGGATAAACAAAGTACTCGGGGAGAAACAATTTAGTTGGGAAGATGCCGCTACTTGGGACAGACCGTTTAAGTGCTCAGATTGTGGTCAACGTTTTCGCACTAGAGCAGCCTTGAAGTCACACACGTTAAAGTGTGTGAAGGAAGGACACCTCTGCCCCGTCTGTGGTGGAAGCTTTCCCACGAGGAACATGATGATACCACACATTAGACAAATGCACCCAGAGACGGTTCAGAAACAATATCTCTGCTCAGTTTGTTGTCGATTTTTCCCCTCTACAGGAGACTTAAAAAAACACGTGAGTCAGATCCACCCGGAGAAATTAGAGAAACCGTTCCTTTGCTCCGTTTGCGGTATACGTTCTGGTACACGCCACCAGTTTAATACGCATATGAGAGTCCACACAGGCGGGAGAGCTGCGAAACAAGTGTCTTGCTCAGTTTGTGGTAAAAGTTATACTACACAAAAATCTTTGGATGCGCATATGGGACAGCACGTAGTTGGGAAAACATTTAAGTGCTCAGTCTGTGGTAAACGTTTTAGTGTTGGAGACGAATTGGAGAAACACATGGTAGTCCACACAGGCGAGAAACCATTTCAGTGCTCGGTCCCAGTCTGTCTCAAACGTTTTGGTTCCACAGAACAATTGGAGAGACATATGAGAGTCCACACAGGAGAGTAAGCATTTAATTGCAGTCTGTGGTAATATATACTCTATATATATATATGTATATATATATATATATATATATATATATATATATATATATATATATATATATATATATATATATATATATATATATGACAAAAACAGTGCAGGTGACATGAAAACATAACGAAAGCGACACACACAGTGGTTCAGATGAACAGGACAACAGGATTTATACAAAGATGCATAAAATGACATGGGAAATAAAAAAGTCCTGAGGCAGAAAATTAAATCATTAGGGCAGGGGTTCCCAAAATTTCACAAAAATCTAGGGACCCGAGACATTTCAAATTCCGGTAGACCATCGATAATAATATCATCGGTGACATCGTCAGTGATGTCACATTATGCTTCTTTTTCCCTGCAGAATTCGGACTTTAATCTGAGAATTCGGACTTTTAAAATTCGGACTTTTTCCCCCTCAAAATTCTGACAGTAACTTTGAATTCTGCCTTAATCTCAGAATTCTGACTTTATTCTCAGAATCCTGATTTAAAGTTATCATCTAAAAGATTTTCATCTAAAAAAAGAGTCACTCACAATGTTGATTGAGGCTATGTCCATTTGGATGAAGTCTTTGCCGTATATAGTGACATTATGTGACATTACAGTTTGGATCTCACCTGCAATTACCACCCACCGCCATAGGTGTCACCCAAGAGAACACAATTTAAATCTTAGAGATTATCACTTAGTTTAAACTCAAAACTAAAATAAAAAATCGCAAGTGACCCTAATCATCTTTCGGTAATATTAAATTGTGTGTGGTGTATTATTATTATTATTATTTAGACATGTCAGGCGACCCCACTTAGGGTCGTAACCCTAAGTTTGGGAACCACTGCATTAGGGAATGGTAATTAACTACTGTACTTACTGCCTGTGAAGCAAAAAATGTAAACATTGCATTTTCCTTGGGAGTGAAACACTGCTGATGGTTTGTTTGCTCCTATAAAGCGCCAATCCATTGTTTCTTCATGGTCCAACGGTTGAAAAAGAATGTTTTCTGAAATATGTCATGTGATTTCTGTCCACAAAATAAAATGTTTGATTTAACCATGGTTGAGAACCACTGCTTGAACTAAATCTGACATAGAGCCCGACATACTGGATTTTTGGGACCAATACCAATATTGGGGTGTAGAAAAATTCCAATATCTATATATCGGCCGATATTCTTATATTATACACATTACACTTTGTTTTGCAATGATCCCTCAAATATCAAACAGTTGACAAAGATATGACTTGATGTGACTTGAGATCTATAATGTAGGCAGGATATTTTACAGTTTATCAATAAACTTTATTGTCCAAAATGATATCGATGCAATGAAACGGTAAACTTAACTGGGAATTTAATAATTATAAATAACTAGAAATACAACACAAATATAACACATTTATATATAACTTGATTTAAGAAAAAGGATCAAATATACAGTACACAACATGCTGTCTATAACTTAGAAAATAAAAACATATCGGCCAATACGGATATATCGGAGCATGTCAGGCTCTAATCTGACACCACATGAGCACTGCATCGACCCATTTCATACTCAAGTTCAACAGTGTGTTTCTCATGATTTTTTTATTTTTTTTAATATAACCTCTAGTTACAGTATGTAGGTTAAAACCATTAAATAACAAACCAACCATAAAGATAACTGCCGTTTTGGTCCAACTAAGTTTATTCTGAACATTGAAAGACAACAAAGTACATCATCTTCTACAGTGATAGCCTAATGAACAGCAGGCTGTCTCTATTATCGCCCCCATAGCGCTCATATATTAACTCTCAGATAAGCAGTAGTATTATACACAACCTGGAAGATAGACAGAACGGCTTCAAACTGGACTGGGTTCGTTTTAGTACAGTGGGAGAACTTGGATTGTGGAGAGCAGTACAGAGAGGTGTGGGAGGGGTCTAAGACATTGTCAGCATCACCATTCATCATAATTAAGGGAAACACACACACCTTCCTCCATGGTCAAGCTGTTGCAATTGGCTTTAGTCTTGCTGAAATTTGATTGGACAGTGGCTGGTCAGTCACGAAGGTAACCATCGGTAAATCATGGTAACTCAGTGCATTACTATGTAACCATGCGATTATAACGGCCCAGCTAACCATATCACTTATATTACCTAACTGGCCAAGTAGCGCTAACTAAGCAACTAACATACTCTAAAACTGGCTGGGCTAGCTAAACCAAGTGCCTGTCCCCGTCTAGCTAGCTATGCTAGCGTAACAGTCCCGTCCTGCTCTGGTCTCCAATATCTGGACTCAATATCAGTATCAATAATGTTTGTTTTAAAAGTGCTGGAAGTGCCAACGCACAAGTACCATCATTGTTATTTTTTTTTCCATAGAGACATTTTGGGAAATAAGTCTGAAAACTACATATATGGAGTGTATATGTAGTATAAACTACAGTATATGGAGTGGCGATCACTTGATAGCTCCACACAGCAGCAATGTAACTATAGAGTAGTGCAGGAATGAGTCGAAAGTAGCAAATCGCCGCCATGCTGGTTCGTACGGGGAAAAGGCTATGGGATTTTAGTTAAATGCATGGAATAAATATGGTCTGTGGTTAACACAAGCTTATGGGAGTGGAAATGTGTGTTCAGCAGGATAATCGTCACACGCGAAGACCACTTTTATGACTTTTGAAGCGTAAATGTTAAACGCCATTTTCAGCAAACGCTTCAAAAGTCATAACAGTGGTCCTCGTTTGTGAAGATTATCCTGCTGAACACACATTTCCACTCCCATAAGCTTGTGATAACCACAGACCTTATTTCTCGCATTTTACCAAAATCCCCATTCTCAAATCCCATAGCCTTTTCCCCCGTACGAACCAGCATGGCGGCCATTTCTGGGTTAAGCCTACAAAAATGTGTCATCCCTGCGGTACACTATAGAGTTCAAATGTGAGTTCAGACGGAAACAAAAACATATATGTCATTGTTTTGTTGACTTACTAAACAAAAACAAAACTTTTAAGACATCCTTCTTCTTTACAGTACCTCAGTTCAAGCCGTCACACACCTGGTCCCTGGACGTCAATATTATTTTAATATTTCAGCATAGAATTATTACTGTCATAATTTATACATATAAAGGAAGACCCTGACATTGTAGTCTGTGATTCGTCTATACCCGACAGTTGCCCATGAGTAGCGCTCGCTTGCTGCGATGGTGGTACAGGGATAGGGATACTCAACTTGCTTTGCCCGGGGGCCACTTTTGTAAAATGATAGGAGGCTAGGGGCCAGGTAATAAACAAACATTAATATACGTTTTTCTGTAGCGGATTGTAGGTTTCCTGGGGTGTCAGCCAGAGTTTAGTCTGACAGTTTTGTGTACACTTATGTTAAGTAAGTTAGTGCATGAGCCTGGGTGGCCGATCAGACGGCGGTATTTGACAATTTAGCTGGAGCTCAGTCCAACTTTATTTCACGTTAGTTTTCATTGTGAATTAGAAAATGGTCGAGGGGGCCACCCTGCACCCTATCGCGGGCCGCAAGTTGAGTATCACTGGTGTAGAACGTTAGTATCCAGTGAAGCGAAACAGACACAAATTCAAAATGTCAGCACCCCTTTACATGCAGTACCTCAAGGCTGGTCGTCTGAAGAGCTGATCATAAGACTCTTGAGGTAAAAAATAATAATACAGAAAACGGTACCTTTAATTAGCCTGTCCACCTTGATACACTCACTCACACTCACACACATACTCACTCACACACACACACACACACACTGGGTGTGGTGGGTAGGGTAGGGGAGAAAGGGAGGGGTGGGATTGTCACTGGAGTATCTGAGACTGTCTGATGAAGCAGAGGGAGAGAAAACAGTAAAGACCGGACCGGGTTCGGAGAAGACTGGACTGGATTGAACTAAATACAGAACTGGACCAGACGGAGGGCGGACAGGACCGGACTGGATCAGATTAGATTCAACAGGACTGGGATTTGTAGTACTCATCATCAGGAGTTGGCGTAAACTTAAGCCCATTTATGCAACACCATTGTTGAGCGAGTTAGTTTAGCCAGCTGAGCTAGGTAGTAAGTGAGTTAGTGAACAACTGCCAAACAGTGGAGCCCAATATAAGAACTGGCTTTTGTATTTTTAATGGCTGTTTTTATCTCTTTTAATGCTTGTTGAAATATGACATTTCATTCACAGCAGGTCTGGGCAATAAATCAATATATATATTATCATGTATCATCTTTCAGTGAATCATATTGTGATGATATGGTGATTTTTCGACAATCCTGCTGTCTGAATTGATGATAACAAGAAAATACTATTTAAAAACTGAGTTATTTACTTTACAGAATATTATTTGGAAATTGCACTTTTGTTTGACCTCACACATACTGTAACATGACCATTCGGTTCAATGGGATGAGCATTCATTTGATTATTTGGCATGTGATTTTTGCATAATGTGAGCCATATCGAGATATCGATATTGGAAAACATCCTTAGCATTATCGTGATATTGATTTCAACCATATCGCCCCACCTTAATTCATAGGTGACATGCCTTAGTATCGCAAAATGTCTGTTGTATGAATGTTCAAACTGTTACTAATTTAGAATTAGTACACGTATTTCAAGTATTTCCCCCTATGGCAAAACGAATGGTGATTCATGGATGGAGATGGCTTCATTTGAAACCAGACCAGACTCCAAAAACCTAGACCCGTCTAGTTGTCCAATCCAGTATGATCCCGCCCAACTGAGTCCAAATCAGTCTGATCCAATTCTTATGGCTCTTCAAAACAACTCTAAAGATCTGCTGTGGTCCAATCCAGTCCAGTGAAGTCCCATCCAGGTTTTTACGGTTCTTCAAACAGCTGGAGGTCCAGCCTGACAACGATCTCTCCCGTCGGAACCTCGTGGAGCAGCAACCGCTTTGTGATTGGTCCTTTAGAACCCTGGTCCTTCTTTATCTCGGCCAATCGGATTTCTGTCCTGCCCAGGAAGTCTGGGGAGGGAGAGAGGGAGAGAGAGATAGGGTTGTGAAAACAAAGCCATTGATCTGAACTTGAACGGGTAATCAAAATGAAAATCCTTGAACTGTGTGTGTGTGTGTGTGTGTGTGTACTGACCGTCAGGTGAGAACTGGTCTCGTTCGAACACAGTAACACAGAGGACGTCCTGTTCAAGGTCCTTTATAAAAAACTGACAGTTGGAGTTCCACTTGGGATTCAACGTGTCCTACAGAGACAGAGAGAACAGCAATACAAGGACAATTACCTATATATATATATGTGTATATATATACTGTATATATATATATATACAGTTTCAATTATATTCAATAAAAAGCCATTGCTTTATCTTTGATGCCATCTCTGTAGTGGGTTACTGGTAATAGTGTTTAGACCATTGACAGTTTAGACCTTTCTGCTTATTCAGTGATAAATCAATAAAATCAGTCAATGGATGGGTGTGTAGCTTGTCTCGCAGGTGTTCATCAAAAATGTAATGGCAATATAGAGACATAAAACATAATTTAAGAAAAACTATAAATAGCGGTAATGTTTTAATGATATCACAGTGGAAACTAGGCCTGTCACGACTAAGCATACAGTATTTATAAAATCAGTCTTTTGGCATTCAAAATTATTATTTTTTTCATTGCAAAGTGGGTATTCAATGAATTAGGCTCAATATGTGCTTAAGCACAGATCTTTAATACAAAATAATTGTTTGGAGCAACTGCAAAACACCATATTTAATTAGACCCATAAATGTTCCTGGCGATAGTCTCTCATGAAGCATCACAGAGGAAACTGAGAAGTGGCAGAAGGAGTACGATAACAAAGGGATTCAAATGATAACAATCATCATAACCATAATTGTAATAATCCTAATAGTAATACCTGTAACGTCTTAGTGATATGGCACTGGGAACCCATGGTCACCTCACAGTACGGGTTACTCTTCCCTGGGAATATAGGTAGATCATTTAGTTAGGTAGTTATCTCACTAAACAGGTTTGGTTACAGATGTAACCTGTGTTCTGTGACAAAGTGAAGGAGACATCATGATCATGTGACAAGTCCCTGGCAAAGAAAAATGACATGACTTAACAGAATGATTCGAAACTCAAATGTCAAAACGTGTGCGTACCGTGAGAGCGACAGGGTTTGAGTTCGATTCCCTCCACGATGTTGACCATCAGTCTGCCGATACCTGTAGCCCTCTGGGAACGGACTGACAGAGAGAGCGATGAGAGAAGAGATATTTCGATATTATTCGCTAATATTTGAAACATCAGACAGAAGAGACGTTTGATAATGGAAGATCATATTGGATATTTAAATGTGTCTATTCCCTTGAACCAGTCAGGATGGATGGATTACCTAGGTAAGCCTTCTCTCTCTTCTTCTTCTCGGTTTCTATAAAGAGTTCAGATGCTGCCTTGATTTTCTGAACCCACGCCGTCCTACACGCACGCACGCACGCACGCACGCACGCACACACACACACACACACACACACACACACACACACACAACCAAAAATACAGACTTGTTAGTGACTACAAACATTTTCATGCATCCAGCCATGTTAAATAAGACACCAATACTATAAGCTGGTGCTTCTCAACAATTTCCATATGAAGGACCCCTAGTTTAGTCCACATTAGAGCCACAGACTAGACTATGATTAGATTTTGTCTCTCGGATGTAAATCTGAGAATATTGTTTCTTGTTAGATCTGATTTCGTCTATAGTTGCACGACTATCTGTAATGTAGGTAGAGAGAGACAACAGAGAGAGACTACAGCCATTCTTCTACATTCTCTAATTGTTTTAACGAATGAAGTTTATGATTGGTCACTTTGCTGGGTGGAGCCCCCTGGTGGTCCCCAGACCCACGGTGAGAACCACTAAATCTCCCTTTGGGATTTGGTACATTACGTGCATTATTCTATATGTGCGTGCGTGTGTGTGTGTGTGTGTGTGCGTTACCTTTCATTAATGCTCTCAGCTCTGATGGTATACACTCTGTCTATGTGAGAGATGTGGAACAGAGGTTCGTCCCCTGACGGGTCGGTCGGCAGCTTCACTAACACTTCGTTCAGGAATATGGGCTGGCAGAGACAACAGAGGAGTTACACACAATATACAATAAGTTAATCTCTTGACAGCTCAGCATTGACAGTATGCCGCTTCTTTCAACTCTTAGATTGAAGTCAAGTGAAAGGTATTTAAAATTTACTTTAAAAATGGTTTCTCGCAAAGTGCTCTACCAGGGTACCCGCAGATTTCACAGTGACTCCCAGATTTAAGACATTTAAACTCTTTAAATCTACTTGGAATTGAATTTCACACCGATTTATAAACCAAAACATAGAAACGAAACTGTCAAAACCAGCCTATTTCTGATTGAATAATACAAAATGTAAATTCTGATTCCGATACTATCAAATGAATGTGAATTATGGAGGACAACAAAAATGTATTGTGGACTCTAATTGCGTTTATTAAAGCAGATCCAATTAAATTATATTAATTATAATTATATTATTTTACAATTTGTCCACTCTATATTAATCAAAGCACAGAAATGCAGAAATCTATCATCCAATAGTAAACAAAATATTTTTTTACTACCTTTCAAGTTCTCCAATTTAACAAATTAATTTGAAGACTTTTAGAGTCTTCAAATTACCCTGTTCAGCAATAAAGAAAGTGTATGTGAGTGTGGCTGTGTGTGTGTGTGTGTGTGTGTGTGTGTGTGTGTGTGTGTGTGTGTGTTCATGTGTGTGTCGTCTTACTGTCTTATACATGCGGTACTGCAGGTGCGTTTTGGAGGAGAAGACTTTGTCCGAGCCAGAAAAGCCGAGAGGTTTGGTCACCTGCGGGGGGGGAGGGAGGGAGGGAGGGAGGGGGTTGTTGGAGATGGAAAACTAGTTTCAGTGAACATGAGCGTGTACAGAGGGTTGAGGCATTCCCAGCGAGAAACGAGCCGCTCACCTGTGTTAGCAGCAGGAAGTGGTTGAACAGGAAGCGCTCACCTGTGTTAGCAGCAGGAAGTCGTTGAACAGGAAGCCGTACAGCTCCTTGCTGCTCTTGGCTTTGAACAGTTTCCCGCTGTGCAGGAACTTCCTGGGACCCAGACAGTTGGTGACCGAGTTGAACACCAGTTGCTGTGGGGAAGACAGAGAAGCTGGTTAAAAACACACGCACAAAATAAACACACACGAGGCCTGGGGATTATATTTTAATAACAATATTTTCTAGATTTCTTTTTCATGGTTTTCACTCTGAAAACTTAGTGTGTGAAGAAATAATCGTGTGTCTGTGTCATTATTGGATTGTATGCACAACCAGAAGCTAGTGATTCATATTCGTTTTTCAATGTGTATCCACTGTTTGTGTGTGTGCGTGTGTGTGTGTGTGTGTGTGTGTGTGTTACCTCAGAGAGACCCTCACACTGGACATGAGCCTGTATCCACTCTAGACGATCCGAGTTCTCCTTCTCCCTGACGCCCTCGTTCACCTGGAGACACACACATCAGAAATTAATTTCCAATCAACTATCTGTGGATAGTCATGATGAGTATCAACATTGAGTTGATCATTTCCCATGGCATCAACATTTTGGGGTTCCTACACTGTGAACTCAAGTGTTTCATTCAACCTGAAAAGGTAATGAAAAAGTATTGAATTTGAAACATTTCAGAACTAAAATACTATAACTTAAACTTAATGTGTGTGTGTGTGTGTGTGTGTGTGCGTGCGTGCGTGCGTGCACCTGTGAGCACAGCTCCTCGGCTTTCTCCAGAGCAGCTTTCAGATGGCTGTGGTCCGGATGGGGTTCTGGAGTATTTTCTAAGATCTACAATCAATAAAGACAGACAGATTTATCAATAGAGTGACGAAAGAAAGAAAGAAAGAAAGAGAAAGAAATGCTCCACATACGTTCTTGATGATGAGGGGGTAGCGTGTGACTCTCTGCATGGGTTTGAGCAGGAAGCTGGACAGAGGCATTCCTTTACACCTGGGATCCATGGCTAACCTCTGAGAGAGACATAGGGAGAGGGAGGGAGGGAGAGAGAGAGAGAGAGAGAGAGAGAGAGACATAGGGAGAGAGAGAGAGAGAGAGATAGAGAGGGGCGGGAGAGACAGACAGACAGAGGGGGAGAGAGAGAGAGAGGCAGGTGGATGGACAGTGCATTAAAGGGATAGTTCGGTTTGTTTGAAGTTGGGTCCTATCAGCTAGTCACATACACTAACGTAATTAGGTACAGTGTTCTGGACGCTGAGCGCAGTGTCTAACGAGATCCGGCACCCAGAGGAGCAGCCTCGCGCAGCCTCACCAGCTTTTTCTCTCTCAGTACTGGGGGTCAACAACTAAAACGTAATTTAGCCACCTAAAACACCTAAAACAACGCCCACCTAAACAAATCGATATCTGTGTACATGCACGCTCTATTTTGACAATTTTCAGCGCTTTACTTTTCCGCAAAACAGCAGTTTCATTCGGCACTGCTTTTTCTCCCAGCCGTACAACCACCGTATTCCTCCGCTAAAGCCAGCACAGAGCACAGAGCCGCGGTTTACAAAACAGGAAGAAGAGAGATAAAACACTGACTTACTTTAGAGACAACAAGTCACCTGGCCTCTCTGGTCTGGGTCGTTTTCCACAATTTATCCTGGGAATGGTGAATAAGGTTTGCAGCCAGGGCACCCAGGCATTTAGACAGCAGGCGCATCTCTCTGCCTGTTCACTCTCTGCAAAAGTTCCTCTTCTGTATTCTCTCTGGTTCATAATTGTATCCTCTTGTCACCAAGGTGAATGGCATATCATCCTCGCTATCAAAATCACTCATATTTTCGTCCGTGTATTCTATTTGTTGTGTCTTCAAACCGGGAGAAATAAAATAGCCTACCCCCAAATAACTGCGGAGTAATCCAGTGCTGCGGCTCTGACCTGGCTTTTAGCGGAGGAACACGGTAGTTGTACGGTTTGGAGAAAAAGCAGTGCCGAATGAAACTGCTGTTTTGCGGAAAAGTAAAGCGCTGAAAATTGTCAAAATAGAGCGTGCATGTACACGGATATCGATTTGTTTAGGTGGGCGTTGTTTTAGGTGGCTAAATTACAGTTATAGTTTTAGTTGTTGACCCCCAGGACTGAGAGAGAAAAAGCTGGTGAGGCTGCGCGAGGCTGCCGGATCTCGTTAGACACTGCGCTCAGCGTCCAGAACACTGTACCTAATTACGTTAGTGTATGTGACTAGCTGATAGGACCCAACTTCAAACAAACCGAACTATCCCTTTAAGGTTATGAAGGTTGTTTATATTATTCTTGGCTGAATATTTGCTTAATAGAGATAATTTGTATCATAATAATATAAGCTTATGATACAATTATTACCGTATTTCATATGATTGCAATTAACATCGGGTCAGGGAATTACTTGAAATTATTACTTGGAATTTGTAAAAAAAAGAAAACATGTAAAAAATTCACCACTTTTTTCTATTCTCTATTGGTGGTAAAATGCTGTGTGCATGTGTGTGCATGTGTTATACCTTGAGGAAGTCTTTGAACTCAGGGTCGTCCGTTTTCTGCTGAATCAGCGTGGCTCCGTTTAACTGACACGAACAGAATCTGGACGTAGAAATGATGCTTCATTAGCGGACAAAGAGGAGTCCATTCTTGTACTAAACACATTGTTTAATTAAATACGGTCATCCTGGAAAAATCTTGATTTAATAGGTTTTATCAAAAGAACAATTTTATAAGATATATTAGATGATTGACAGACAGAACCTGATGTAGGGCTGCATGTGAGGCAGCTGATTGGTCAGGATGTCACCAATCATCTTCACTGGCATGCGTTCACCTGACATCTTCTTCCTGACTCTCAAAGCCCTGTGGGAGGAGAGAGTAGGGATAATGTTTAAATAACAATGCCCAGAGTTCAGGTTGCTGTGACAACATGGTCTATGGTCTGATGTCAGATTAGAGTTTCAGTTAGAGGAACATTTAGTTCCGCCTACTGAGGTCTAACTCAACCAATCAGATTATCTCTGCCTCAGAGAAAAGTTGGTGTAAGTGAAGCTCCGATCTGCTGCCTGGTGTGTGTGTGTGTGTGTGTGTGTGTGTGTGTGTAGTACACTGTGTTTAGTGTGTCTTCCTTTACTTGAGCAGTTTGATGTTGCACATGATGAGTTCCTTCCAGTTGACGAAGATCATGGCCACTTCCTTCTCCGTCAGCAGCTCACACTCCAGCAGAGGCTTCTGGAAGATCTACACGCACGCACGCACACAGACAATAGAGTTTTAAGGCCAATACCAATACCAGTATTTTTAGACCAAATTCACTGATATTTAGGTGTTATTCTGTGCCGAATATTAAGTCTTAAAATATCACAAATATTCTGTCTTTCCAATGTCATTTATTTGTCAGGGTCATAAAGCAGGAAATAAATGTACAATAAACAAAACTGCTTATGTACGTGTGTATTTCTGTATGTCTGTTTGCGTGTGTGTTTGCGTGTGTGTGTGTGTGCGCGTACCTCAGTGACGAGCTGCAGGTCGTTGACGTAGTTCTCCTCGGTGACAATCAGCTCGTGTGTGTAGCCCTGCCTCTTCCTCTCCATGGGAGTCAACATGTCCAGCAGGTGGAGGTCAGCACACCCTGGAGCAACACACACACACACACACACCAGAGCAGCTGTCAATCAACTAGCCTGCAATACACAATGGCCACAATACAACATAATCTGGGGAAAAAGTATATCAACACTTCACACACGTTCACAATGGCTACATTATAATACCGGTAATGCCACACTATACATACCTGGGATCAATAAACTGGAGGCGGGTATGTTTGTGCTTCTGAGTGTGTGTGTGTTAGTTTTATATGTCATACATATGACAAAAATCATGTAATACCAGAATATGTTTGTGCTACTGTATGTATGAATGTGTGTATGTATGTGTGTGGTTAAAGGGGAACATATATGTACTTATGTATATAGTATTCCTATCATTTACAAGGGTGTGTGTGTGTGTGTGTGTGAGAGAGAGAGAAAGTAACAAGACCTTTGTGACACCAATCTGTCTCAGAGCGTTTTAATCATCAGGACCAATCAGATTCTCCGCTTCATCAAAATCTCCACCAATAAAAACTCAGGACATTTTCACTACGAACGCTATGCTAAACATTCTGTACATGTTCACTCATTCATTCATTCATTCAAGTATCCGTGTCATTCCTCAGTCTGTCCCGTCTAACCACTCGTTTTTCCATTCAAATTCCACATTCATGCTTGAATTCATTCACTCACACATTGACACCAAGTGCAGTCTGGTTACATTTGGCTTGGCTGTTAATCCATCCATCCATTCATCCATTCATCAGAGATGCTATTTATATCCATATGAAGCATCACTTGTCATCATTCATTAGTTTTTAGTATAGATCATACAGAGCTCTTTTTTTTCTTTTTTTTTTAAATAGCACCAGACTAGACCAGAGCCAGACTTCAGACCAGGGTCGTGCAGCTTTCGGGTAACAACGGTAAAAGACACAATGTTAAAATCCAAGTTCTAGCTCGGGTAATGTCAGTAAAGACCACGTGAAACGGCATCTTTACTTGCTTGATTTGATGCGTTTTTCTGTCGAAAAAAACAGGATGTTGGGGTGGAGGATATAACACATCATTCAAAGGTTTAAACCAATGGAATGAGTCAGGGAGAAAACCCTTTATTTGATTGGACGTGTGGGATTGTTAAAAAATAGATCACAACCAATAGTTTTATTGGTTGTAATCTATGTGTATGACTCCTGGAGGAGCATTAGGTCACCATTAAAGCTGTGTTTTCCCATTAAGTAAAAGTAATCTGAATTAATTAGATGGGGACGTTAATTAATTCTCTGTTATTGCAGAACAAAGTGTCATGTCCAGTCACGCCATTTTGTGCCAACTAAATGCTTAGGAAGGAGACAAAAATGGCGAGACTGACGGGCATCTAGTAACAGGTGCCCGCGAAGCTACATGTAGCTAGGTTAGCCAAACCTTTAGCATGAAGCCACCTGGTGTGCAGTGTGGCTCTGGCCCAGGTGGGTCTACACAGTCTAATCTAGAACAGCTTCTTGTGACTGTGAGGCGGCCAGACCAGCGGTTCCCAAAACCGGCTCAGTCCAGGATGTGGACTTGACACACTTGGGGTTCTCGCACCCTGAAACCGAGCCGCATTCAAATCTACTAGCACCTTTGTCCCGTGGGGACCCGACATAAACTGGCCAGCGACCCATTTTGGGCCCTTCAGCCAAAGTTTAAGAACCGATGGCCTTGACCCAACGACCAATCAGAGAGCGTCACCTCCAATACTGATACACTGAGGAGCCAATAGGATCCAAGCAGGTTAATAATAATTCTATTGCTTGTTGTATAAAAAAAGTTGCGTAGTTCAATAATAATTTCATTCATCGTTTGTGTTTCTGAGGGTAAACATTAAAAATCACAATACTGTCAACTGGAAAAACAAAACAAAAAACATTAAAATACAAATCTGATATGGCAACCACTATAATACTAGTCTGTTGCTATGGGAACGGATAGAAGGGCGGTTTTGTTGCAAAGGGACGTGTGTACATCACCATGGTAACCGTTATCACATTTTGCTAAGGATTGGTCTGTCCGTCTGTTCGTTCATCTACCAGTCTCTGTCCATCTATGTCGGTCTGTCTTAGCTGGTACATCAGTGATATGTGACGTTTAAATGTATGCAAACAGCGCCGTAAAGTCGTGGCTCTTCTATATCGGCTGCATGAGCTAACGCCATTTTGGGTAAACGGATTTAGGCAAATGTTTACCAGGAAGGGCAGAAAACTGCAGCTGCAAAATGTGAGCCATGAACTGAAAGTAACAGATTGGGCTGCGAAAAAATACTGAAAAATGTACGATTATTTGTGTTTCTCTACCTCTCCGTCTGTCTCCTGTCACTGTCTCTTCCTTTTTTGTCCCCTCCCAAGTCAGTATGTGTGATGTAACTGTCCACTCCTGAGTATGTTCAGTCCTGTGCCTCAGTGCATATGTCACTGTCCTGTCCTGTCCTGGGTTTTTAGTATTACTGTCGTTTCAAACTTCACAGATCATTGTCCCTTCCTTCACGTCCAGTAGGGGTGGAACGATCGCCGGCGGCTTGGTACGGTGCGTTTGCAATGCAGTGTGGGAAACGAAAACAAAAGCCAGCACCAACTCTTCATCGCCTTAACTAGCCACCGTATTTTGAAGTTCATATTAAAATATAACAGAATGACATCAAGTCAATAATGATTTGATGTGATTTGATAAAAGATCAATTCCATTCGGTTCCATGCAGTTATCAGTAGCCAACATTGATTGACAGAACGCTCTAGAGCTTGATACTGAATTAACGAGCTAGCTTCTGGTTTAGCTTTCAGTGGTGTAACACTGTGAGAACAGCTGTTATGAAACGGTTGTTATGAAATTGCAATTATTGGAATTATTCAAAGTACTAATAACTAACATCAGCCATGATATAACGGAAAACGAGTAGGTTTTCTGACATAATTGTTCCACCCCTACAATTTAGTACCTAATCTGTGTCTGTGTGTTGTGATGCCATTGTCCTGTCCCGGTTGTTGTTTTTTTTCAAAATCCTCGCCCTACACCGTGTGACAGCATCTCATCATCATAGCAACAGACAAAACAATCAACATGTAAACAAAAACAACAATAATAGAACATAAAACAGTTCATTTGAAGTTAATACATAACTCAGAATAATAAACTACTATGGATAAAAACACTATCACTGTGTCTGAGTGTGAGTGATATGTGTGTGTATGTGATGCGTTCACACTGTTTATGGTCATGTGCATACTCCAAACTCTCTGTACCATGTTGTATATGGTGTGTGTGTGTGTGTGTGTTTGGTTAGCTGGTATGCTAAGCAGTTATAGCATGGCTTTACACTTTCGCCCCTGAGCTACAGGCTGAGTCCCATTCCAACCGCTTGCTCCCTTCCATGCCTCCTTGCCTTGCCTCCTTCCCAGCCGTGGAAGACACAAGGAGAAACTAGCGGTATCTAGTAAACACTCTGGATTGAAACTCAGCCTTCAGCTTCCACGGGACGCATCTCAATACTGTCTTACTTCCCCTCCCCTCCTCTCTCTCTTTGTCTCCTTTTGACTCCTCTAGGCTTCGCTCCTCCACAGCTCGGGGCAGGGTTGGGCAGGTGGGGGGAGCAGAGGAGGGAAGGAGAGGGAAGGTGAGGTAAGGGAGCAGGTGGAGGAGGGCTGAGGAAAGGAGAGCAGAGTATAGAGCGCCACAGGGATGACGTATTTCTGTAGGCCAACCCGGAAGTTAGCATGGCGCTTGGCTCCCTCGTCTCGAAGTCAACGGGGGTTTTTGAATGGGTTTTTGGTTAGATGCCTGAAATAAGGTAACTTTATGATATTAGACATTTGTGGTCAGCGAGATATCTTTGAATTCACGCTAACGCATTTGCGCACTCATTCCTGCGGCACTCTATAGCGGAGCAGAGCCGTCTTTGGCATTGAGACAGACAGTGGCAGAGGAGAGGAGAGGAGAGAGTAAACCAGACTCAACATTGAGACTTGTCCTCCGGTAGATAGTGGGTCTTTCTGTGAAGCTGTGGGAGGGGAGGGGTTAGTGAGGGCACGAAGGGGTGGGGGGGGGGGGGGGGGGTTGGAGCCAGCACTTTGACTGACAGGTGAATGAAGCTGCTGAACCAATGGGAGCAGGGTTAAAAAAAAAAGAGGGGAGGGAGGGGGGTTGCGCTAATGATTCTATGACAGGATCTCCCAGAAAGCCACAAAACGACCCACTATCCACTTTACTATGCCAGGATAGGGCTGGTTGTCTGTCTGTGGGGGTGTGTGTGTGCGTGTGTGTGTGTGTGTGCGTGTGCATGCGTGGATATGTATATGTGTTGGTGTGTGATTGTGTGTATACAGTCATTGTGTTCCAGTCAAAACAACTGCATGTTAAAAAGTCCAATCTGTGAGAGAGGAGCTCAATAGTCTCACGTCCTCTTTCTAACCCTTGTTAAAACAGTGTGTGAGAGGGAGAGAGAGAGAGAGAGACACACAGAGAGAGACGGAGAGAGAGAGAGGAGGAGGAGGAGGAGGAGAAGAAAGCAGAGGAGGGGAGGACATAAGAGGAGTAATGACTATTGACCTCCCTCCTGTTGAACAGTGCTGTTTGGAGCCAGAGCCTTAGATAATACAGAGTTTGGCCATGTCCAGCCAGAGCCATGCATAGACAGAGAGTTTGGCCACCATTGGGCTTTTAACATTACAGTCTGTCTGTCTGTCTCTCTGGCGTCTATTGGTGGAGAGTCGCCATTTTCCTGGTCATGTGACCTCTTGCTGCTGTCCCATTGGTTGAGTGGCCTAGTGGGCGTGGCCTAGTGGGTCTCTTTGAGGGCTTTGAGGAGAGGGGGGTTCTGGGTAATGATATGATCCTAGAGAGAGGACGACAACAACAACATCAACAAAAACAACTAAACAAAAACAACAACAACAACAACAACAACAACGACAACCACCACCAATCGGGTGCTAGGTGGGTGGAGCGTGCAGCAAGACAGGAAGTGTGTGGAGGTGTGGTCTAACCTAGCATAGAAATAGAGAGTCTAGAGCGGGCGACAGCAGCGGCAGGCAGTATGAAGTCACAGCATCGAGGTTTCAAAAGTGCATCGTGAAAATAAATACTGGTTGGTTGTATATATCCAGTGATCATTTAGACACAGTGGAGCAGAGCAGGACACAGCTCTTAGCAGTATAGATCCACACTGGCAGGCAGAGACATTCATCTCCTCCTACTCATTGATTCCAATGCATAATGTTTCTTTTGACTTTTTAGGGAGTCGGCGAAGCAAATCTGAAGTCTCAACTATTCTTGATCTATTCTGCGGCCAATTGTAAATCCATTTAGCATTTTCGCTAGTCTGTCACCATGTTAGCTAGGCTATATCTCTGGTGTGAAGACATAGTGTACCGCGGGGATGATGGCGTATTTTTGTAGGCTTAACCAGAAATCGTCGCCATGTTGGACCATCAGGGGAAGAGGCTATGGGGTTTTGCTATAGGGGTTTTGCTTAAATGCATTAAATAAGCTGTGGTTCACAAAAGTTTATGGGAGTGGTGATTTGTGTCCAGCAGGATAATCCTCACAAACAGTGACCACATTTATGAATTTGAAACATTTACGTTTACATTTCAAAAGTCATAAAAGTGGTCATTCTAAAATCCCATAGCCTCCAACATGCTATTTCTCCGGACTCATTCCTGCGGTACCATGGAGACACTTGTATAAAGAAAGACTGCTAGCAGGATGGGTCGTGTTCACCTGTATGAACAGGTGAGGTCAGACAGTCTCTTTGCACTGGCAGCAGTGAAACTGTTCAAGCGCCGCTCTAGAAACTCTAAGTCTATGGTGGATCATGCTGTAAGGGACACATGCAGGAAAAGGGGAACACACACACACACACACACACACATAAATGCACACACAAGCACGCACACACGTCACGCACACACACACACGCACATACAAGCACGCACGCACACACATGCACACACACCATCCAGAGGTGGTGTGTGATTGGGAGGTTATCAAAGAGGCCCGTAGGAGTGTAAAGGTGAAAGGTAATAGGTCAAAACCAACCCAGGGTCAAGGGTTGGGAGAGGGACAGCATCTCCACACCTGGCTCTGGGGTGTGTGTGTGTGTGTGTGTGTGTGTGTGTGTGTGTGTGTGTGTGTGTGTGTGTCTCTGTGTGTGCGTGCATGTGCGAGAGGGAGGGAGAGAGAGAGAGGAAGAGAGAGAGAGTGCTTGTGTGTGTATGTGCATATTGTATGTGTGTCGAATGTGTGCCTGTGTGTGTTACAGTAGTTTGTATTCACAATATGTGTTCTGGAGTTAGTGTATATACACTAATTGTGTGCGGCGTGTGTGTGTGTGTGTGTGTGTGTGTGTGTACTCACACTGCGTGCTCGGGTCTGTATCCGTGGTGAGTTTGACGTAGTTGCTTGGAAACAGCCCCTCCCTCCCGTTGAGCTCCCCTTTCCACCAATCACAGTCGTCCTTACTGAGCACCGTGATCACCTGACCCTTCTGGAAGGCGAGCTCGTCGTCGTTCTGCGCCACATAGTCGTACATGCCGATCACCTGACACAGAGCTTGGGGAGAGCAAACACAGACAGATGAAAGAGAGTGACAGTTGGGCCAGGAGGATGTCCTTGAAAGTCATATCTATCAAACATTTACTTGCATTATTTTATCAGGGATTTTCATCGCTTAAAATGGTTTTCTTGGCGGTGCCTCTGTCACTGACGAGGTCCAGACAACATTATCTGCTACAGTGACATCAAGTGGTATCAAGTGGTATCAACAGTACAAATTTCAGGGTTTCTGCAATATACATGCTGTTGTTGGCTATGCGTGCCTCCGTTTGGAGCGTCAGTCGTGCGCTACGCGTACCTGTACACTCCAAACATTTGAACTTTTATGTGTGTGCGTACTCTGTGTACCTGTGTTGGAAGGGAGCAGTTTGGGAGGGGTGGGCTCTGTGGGTGTGGTCTTGCTGGTGCTAGGGCTCAGCAGCTTGACGTAATTGGCTGGAAACCAGCCAATCTGCCGCTTTTTCCCCCGGGCCTGGACCAATCAGAACACAACGCATGTTGTCAAAATGAAAGTACTATTTGAAATGTATCACTTAAATTCCTTCCAATTTACTTTTCAGACACATTTTTACAATTATTTTCTTGTGCAAAAATCAAAGTCAAAGGTGTAACACGTCCATAAGTAGATATGTTGCAGTTGATGCTGATTAAACTTAAATGGGATTAGGCCATTGATTGCTGAGTGTTCAGTGACACAACAAGTTAGCAGGTGACTGATTCAGCTTTTTAAAAACATTCTTTTATAAAGCTCTACGTATTTTTGTGTACCTGGAGCTCCCCCTCCCACCAGCCCCCGGGGTTCTTTTTCCTGATAAGGATGAGCTGTCCCGGGGCCAACGTCAGCTGCTCTGCTCCCGTCGCACTGTAGGGGGCGATCACCTGGGCGATTTCTGATGGACGGACAGAGAGACAGGGAGAGGAAGAGGTGGGTAGTTAGTCCTGTAGCACCTGTTTAATAATCAGAAGGCAACTTACTTAAACTTGTTAATACTGAAGCGTCAAATGATTAGATTTCACCAGGTACAAAATTCTGAAATCCAGGGATCGTTTGACGAGTTGGAAACATTTGTTTTTGGTACAAAATCAAGTTGGTATCATCAGCAAAGAGAACACAACTGAAGAAGTACAAATGAGGCGCTAAGCAGTTACAATGGAACTCCATTTTATGACTGGCAATTGTCCTTTTTGTTAGTTTCTTGGTTACCATCAGATGCTGACGTACATGGAAAAGGAATTAACAGCTCACCTGGCTTCTTCCCCAGACTGCCTGTCTTCCCTGCTGGTCCCAAACACTAGAAACAAAGAGGGTTGACAAACATGGTCAAAGTCGAGTTGAAATGAAAAATTAGTTTTTAACTACCGGTATTTTAAATCAGATCCCTGGTACATAGAGTGCACCTATTTAACAATGTATGCCAAAAAAAATTACAAAAACCAGTTTCTTTGGATTTTTATGTCAAAATTCAACCACGTTTTCTTCATTCAAAACGAAACCCACAGTGTGCTTACGTCAGCATGTACTACTCGATTACAATCAATAATATCATGACATGACAGTTGTCAATCAATCTCCAACTGTCCTTCTCCAGCAACTCTCCCTCATCTTCCTCCAACCCCGGCAGCTCAACGGAAACATGACGCCTGCCTGCTCTGATAACGGGGAAAATAAAGGAAGGGGGGGGGGGGGGGGGAGTAACTTTAGTCCTCCGCAACTGAATCGATGCTAACCTTAGCGAGGCTAGCATCCAACTCATAGTCATAGCAGACTCCATATTTGTTTTGGTTTGTTATGTAGCACTTTTCAACGGTCCAATCAAACTCCCCAAATGGTATGTCCTGCCTCTCTAGCGGCCTGTTGTCCAATCAAATTCCTCACAGTCTCTGGTCCCGCCTACAATCAATGTTTTACTCGGAAATAAGGAAGTTAATACTCAGTTACTAAACTTCAGCTCGACTTAAAAAAAAATACTAATATGTAAATATCCATCGCAGAATTTAGCAGAAAATCTGCCAAGTTTGAACCAAAAGACATAACATGTTTCTCCAGCTAAGCCTTGCATGTGTGTATATCTGATTGTCTTCCATCGCAGCTGGCTTGGTCCAATGTTGACTAAGGTCTCATTTCAGAATCAGAATCAGAATCAGAATCAGAATCACTTTTATTGCCACGGTATGCAAGTTACATACGAGGAATTTGTCTTATGTGTCTAGCGGTCACATCAATATACAGAGATAAGAAGTAGGAAGATAACTAAAGACAATCACAAAGTTGCAAGTGCAATCAAATCGAGTAAATATATACAATATGTACATGAGTGGTGAAGTGTTCTGTGGATGATAAATATGAATTTACGTTGAATTTACATGAGATTTACAGACTGAGTTAAATAGACGTTAAATAGGCAGTGGATTTACATGAATTTACAGTCAGAATTAAATAAGAGTTTACATTGAATGTACATGAAATTTACAGGCTAAATTTTGAACCATTAGATCATTTAATTGAGACAAAGTTAAAATAATATGGCCCCATTATAAACATTCCAATCGAAATTCTAATTATTTTTGTTTGTTTGTTTGTTTGATCCATTTTGCATTAGTCTTTAGAAAGCCTTCCTACGTCTAACTCAAAGACACGCCCCCGTCCTGGCTCGCCGCAGGTCCTGTCACTTCACTGCAGAGCCCTGGCTTAATCTCACCTCCGAGGCGGAGTCTCGTGGTTTGACGTAATTGGACGGGAAGACCCCGGTCTTGCCCCCGACCACGCCTGTCCACCAATCCCCTTCTTTCCTGGTCACCACGACAACATCTCCCTGCTGGAAACTCAGGTCCCCCTGTTCACTGCTCTCATAGGTGTACATGGCCAAGTACTCTGTACAGACGCACGCAGACACACGGATAGAGTTAACATCAATTACACACCAATAAGGGGGGGAAGTGTGTGTGTGTGTGTGTGTGTGTGTGTGTGTGTGTGTGTGCGTGTGTGTGTGTTACCTTCTCCAGACTCAGAGGGTTTGGTTGGAGACGGGGAGGGACGTTTTACACTGGGGGGGCTGTCTGATGCTCCAGACTCACTAGCAGAGGAGACAAAGCCTTTATTAGCCTTTTTATAATTTTACATAATCAATCAATTTATATTTTCCTTTTTAATCACATAAAAAGTTTTGTATCTAGTTGCCAAGTTGTCATAAAGAACACGTGAAATCAATTACTGTTTTACTACCTAGTACCTAGTATGGAAATTATACTTGTTATGACAAGACTTCTTTCAAAGCCCCACCCCCACCAAAAAAAAAAAAAATTACTGACTGAGCTGTTTATGCGGATTTCATTTTGACTGATCCTGCCAGCCGCAGCTCCTCAGACCGGGCGTTGGTCCAAAGCTTGGCAGTCAGCTTTAGAAGCAGCCAGGAGAGCCCAGGATGAGGATCTGTGGCTGCAGTCTGGCTAATCAAGGATTAACTCATGTGAAATGTAGCAAAAAGATGAAGTAGGGGTCAAATATGGCCCTGTAGTGTGTTTTTAGATTTTTCCCCCCACAGTGCTAGCGTAGCTTGCAGCGTGGCAACACACACGGCAATGTCGGGTGATACGGTAGAACGGACACTGAGGTATGGATACGGGGATGGTTACTGGTGGCCTCTAGAGGGCGGCATTGACTAGTCCACGGCTGTACCGCTGTAGCATCTGTGCTTGTTTTAACGCAATACTTTATGACTGGTTTGTTGTTTAAAGCAGCTACGAGCAAGATTTTCGATTGTTATTAAACAGTATAATTACAATATTGATGCATCACATCTTACCTATAATAGTAGCTGAGACCAAAGCCGTGTGAATCGGAGATTGCTCCCTTAGATGATTATTAAGTCTGTGTCTGTCTAAACTCGCGTCAACAGGGGGCTCTCTCTCTCTCTCTCTCTCCTTACCGCCGGACCAGATAAACCCGGAAGTGAAACCCGGAAGTGAAACGCAGCTGCCTGCCTACCCCGTTCGCGCTGCCTAGCAACATACCATAAACAATCAGAACGCCATGCATACTCTCGCGAACATCTCTCGTTATATTCTAACAGGTATTTTGGAAGTTATTTTGTGGTTATGGCCGAAGTGGCTGCTGCAAACCGTTTCATTTCACTTCCTGATCTTCCCTGGCCACAGACAGACTAACACTGGCCGATTCACCCGGGGTTCAAGCGAGACTACTCTGCGTTGGTCTCGTCTACTATTAGAGGTAAGATGTGATGCATTGATATTAAATTTAGACTGTTTAATAACAATCGAAAATCTTGCTCGTAGCTGCTTTAAGAAAGAGAATGGGGAATTGTAGTCGTCAACTTGAGATAAGGGCATCTTTTCCATCGGTAAGTCCCGCCCCTGAAAAAGTGACTTTTCTATACCCTTTAGCTCTTTTAACCCACCTTGTGTTTTTGCTGCGTGCTGCGATCGCCACCGGGGGCGTCATGATGGTGGCGGAGATGAGCTTCACATAACTTTTAGGGAACCAGCCTCTCTGCCCCGTCTGCAGTTCACCTAACCACCACATGTCCTGCTGCTCCAACACGGTTATGATCTACAATCACAATAGTAATACTCTTAGTTCAAGTCAATTAAAAAAAAAAAATCCTGTAAGGAAAATGTGGTTTGCAGACAACACACAACGGAATAAAAGAAAATGGAAATGATTAAAAACACACAACAAATGCCACAACATATTCTATGGACAAACATCAGCTGTCAACACCTGACACAGTTAATAACTAAATATAAGCTCTCTAAAAAATCCAAAGAACATTTAAATCAAAATAGTCACAAGTTCCTTGATAGACAGATACCTCATTTTTGTTGAAGTTGAGGTGGTTGTCCTTCTTGGCTCTCCAGGGATACAAGGCCTGAGCCTGAAGACCTTCCACCTTCTCCCCCTGACACACATGCACGCACACAAAGACAGACAGACAGACAGAGTTTAAAACTGTTCCTTGCACTTCTGCAGAATAGTTTGTCAAATGACTCAATGAAGAGTGTTGTTATTATTAGGGATGCACCGATCCACATTTTTTCACTTCCGATCCGATTCCGATACCTGAATTTGGATATCTGCCGATACCGATATTATTCCGATACCGATATGTTTCTTGAATATACAGTATAGTATAGTATTTCTTTTTAAATATACCTTGCAAAAACCAGACAAAATTATGAAAATATACAAGGCAAAGAAGGACACTATTATACATGGGCAAATTACGGCCAGCGGCCCGCGCTGGAATTGCAAAAAAAAAAAAAAAATCCCCCGCGATTTAGGGATGTCGACGGTTAACCGTTAACCGGTTAACCGCCGAGAACGTCTTTGGTCGGTTAAGCATGTCGGTTAAACGGTCAATTTCCATGTTAATTTGCATATAACAGTGTTGCCAATGTGGCGATTCCCCCCCCTCCTTCGTGGTCAGCAATGTAACATAAGTATATTAAACGATGGGGCAAGTATTAATCAAGCTAGATTTGGAAATAAACACATGGTTCATGTTGATTTTATCTACCCGATGTCTGATCAAACGCATTCCGCAGCGAAGCACACACACAGCTGAACACCTGCTGCAGCCACAGAGTCACTGTGAAGTGAGCGCACTGACTGCCCCGCCCCTCTGCTGCTCATGTCTGAGCCTATGGTCTGAGCACACAGCTCAGATGTGCTCTGTGACCATTTCAGAATGATGAACACACCCAGCGAAACAATCAGCTCATACATGTTCTCTAGTTTTGTTAACTCCGTGTGTGCTGTCATTAGCCTACTTTTTCTACGGCCGGGACACACATCTTGCATGTGCGTGTGCGTGGCGTGCTTGCTGCGGCTGGCAACTCTCTCCCTCCCTTCGCAGTGCATGTTCATCATGCACACGCATGCATACGCTCGCACTCAATGATGAAAGAGTAGTTTTTACCGTGTTACAAAAATGACATGAAGCGGTCGAATTGACGATTGAAAAGTATCAATTAACGTTAACGTTACTGTCGGACTGTGCGGCACTCGTTTTTATAATGTTGTGGAGCCCTGCCAGAGAGCACAGCCCTCGCCGTGTGTGTGAAGAGAGAGCGAACGGGTGAGACAGAAGCAAACTATTTTTTGCAGATCTCAAAAGCAGGTAAACCACTGTGGGATTAGTGAGACTATTGCTAAAAGAGAAGATACTGTAGTGATGCTGCGCACTTTTTCAGTGCGCCCTGCAGCCTGGGCTGTCATCCGCTCAAACACTACTTCACGGGGCGGCTGCATGTCAATTGACGTGCCCTTAATATGCAATGCGAGCAGTATAGCCTATCGGAGGAATGTTTTTGTTTAGATGGCTGGAGGGTTCAACTTGTCTTCTCGTTTTGTTAATGTGTTTTTTTCTGCTTGTAGATGTAAAAATAAACACTTTCTACTGAGAAAAAAATCAAGCATTTGGTAGCCTAATGGTTTAATGGTGCACAGACAGTAAAATAGCGCATTTTAATCCTCTCGGTTAACCGACAGTTGTCGGCTAATGAGTGTCGGTTGTCGGTCAAGAAAAATTATGATTTTCGACATCCCTACCGCGATTCCGATCCCAGAATTATGTCAGTATCGGCACCCGATACCGATATTGGATCGGATCGGTCCCATCCCTAATTATTATGGTGTCTGTGTTACCTGTCCCAGTACAGGAGAGGGGGAGGAGCCTGTCGTCATGGTGGCCGGCGTGAAGGCGGACCGTTGCCGTAGCTGCGCTGAGGGCACACTGAGCGAAGGGTTCTGAGTGGTTGAAGAGGTCGGCCACGCGTCCCATCCCTCACTGTCTGATTGGCTGGCTGTGGAGGAGGGCCAACTGGATGTATGTGCACACACAGGCAGACACACACATACCTTAGACCTTAGTGACTAATAGTGTTAAATGTGTACAAATGTGTCAACTTTGTTAAGAATAGTCCAAGATAACTACTGATCTAATAAAGATATATCCATCCAAACCATTCAAAAGTCATTTTAAATCATGTCCCCAAAAATCATTTTAGTTGGGAGACAAACGTGGTTGAAGTGACGAAAATAGACGAGGAAGGAATCCTGGTTCTGAGATCAGTTCTGGTCTGGTTGTGTGATAACGTTCAGTATCAGTGTGACTCACGTGGTGCTGAAGTCGGCCCAGTTACTGTTGCTTGAGGGTGTGGAGGAGGGGTGTCCAGGCGCCGGGGGAGGCGTGGCCATCGGCTGCTGGGTCGGGGTGGGCGTGGCGGAGGCCGTGCCGCGCAGGCTGATCGGCGCCTCGCTGTCGGGGATCCGCTCCGCGTAATTGGCAGGAAACCAACCAGTCCGTCCCCTGAGCTCTCCTCCCAGCCAACCAGGCTCTCCTGTCTGGGACTCATCCACCTATGACGGCAGAGGGGCGGGATTAAGATGATGCACGCAAGCACAAACACAGACATCCACACAAATACATAAGACGTGTGTATTAGGATTCACAATGACAGTTTCATGGTGGTAATCATTACTCCAGGAAGCAGGTTTTACCAAATAGAGTGCCGCAGGGATGACGTATTTTTGTAGGTTTAACCAGACATCGCCGCCATGTTGGTTCGTCAGGGGAAAAGGCTGTGGGGTTTTAGAATGGGGATTTCACTTAAATGCATCAATCACTTCTATGCCTTTTGAAGCGTTTATGTTTCAAAAGTCATAAAAGTGGTCCTCGTTCGTGAAGATTATCGTGCTGACACAAAGACCGCAGTTTCATAAACTTTTGTTAACCACAGAACTTATGTTATGCATTTAAGCGAAATCCCCATGTTAAATCTCCATAGACTTTCCCCTGACGAACCAAAGTGGTACTTTCAGACTCATTCCTGCGGTGCTCTATCATATATATATATAATATTATATATAATAATATTATATATTAATAATTTAATATAATAATAATAATATTAAAGCAGCTACGAGCAACTTTTTCGATTGTTATTAAACAGTATAATTACAATATTGATGCATCACATCTTACCTATAATAGTAGCTGAGACCAAAGCCGTGTGAATCGGAGATTGCTCCCTTAGATGATTATTAAGTCTGTGTCTGTTTAAACTCGCGTCAACAGGGGGCTCTCTCTCTCTCTCTCCTTACCGCCGGACCGGATAAACCCGGAAGTGAAACGCGGAAGTGAAACCCGGAAGTGAAACGCAGCTGCCTGCCTACCCCGTTTGCGCTGCCTAGCAACATAGCATAAACAATGTGAACGCCATGCATACTCTCGCGAACATCTCTCGTTATATTCTAACAGGTTTTTTGGAAGTTATTTTGTGGTTATGGCCGAAGAGGCTGCTGCAAACCGTTTCATTTCACTTCCTGATCTGCCCTGGCCACAGACAGACTAACACTGGCCGATTCACTCGGGGTTCAAGCGAGACTACTCTGCGTTGGTCTCGTCTACTATTAGAGGTAAGATGTGATGCATTGATATTAAATTTAGACTGTTTAATAACAATCGAAAAAGTTGCTCGTAGCTGCTTTAATAATAATAATAATAATATTATATATAATATATTATATATATTATATATATAATTGTAAAAAAAAGAATGACATTTACTTGCCCTGACATTTGTAAAATTGATGTTGTGTACATGTTCATATGGGTCTTGTTTCAAGCCATACTAATAGCTCTCACTATGAATGACTGAGGAGTTATTGTATACGAATCTTTAACGATTACCTGGCTAAATATTATCCTACTAATTGAAATGATCTCCTGTCAAGGTGTCCCCTTAACTGCCTGCACCACATATACAACAACAATAATCCCTTCATCCTCACCTAGCTCTTAGCTTCAAGCTGTCGTCCCTTTCATTTGTAGATTGCTAGTCTTCTCGTGAAATGTTGCCTGAGTTAGTCTACTGTTGGATTTATTGTAGGTCATGCTGCATAAGTGTCAGTGTTTGTCAAACTATGAGTTGCAACTCGTACCTGCCAGGTGAGTTGTGGGATCAAATATTAATTAATATTATTATTCATATTAATATTAATTAATATTATTGGAATGATTACATTGTGTTTCACAAACAATTAAGCGTCATGGAGTAAAATGAATTCCAGACATATGGGTGTCATTTTGAGCAAGCACTTTGCGACAGTTTTCATCCAAATTATGATGATGATGATGATGATGATCATCTTAACCTTCATTTCCCCAGAGACGTTTTGACTGTGAAGTCCTGCCCTTTTTCAGCGATGTCTCTTGGTTCACATTCACAGTTAAACGCATTCACAATTTTCACATTACCGTAATTGTGTAAGCAGCAAAAACAACGACGACAGCTCTGATTGGACGGGGGGCTCGGTCCCACAACAAAAACAACAACAAGGAACATGCAACCACTGAGAAAATGGACAACGGAGATGACGTGAGATGAACCAATAGCAGCAAGAGATCAAATGACTGGTGGCGTGTGATTGGTGGAAGCGGCACTGTGGGCGGCACTGGAACTTACCCACTCCCCCTTCACCTTCAGTTTGCACAGCAGAGGAGAGAGGAAAGGGTTAATACACACACCGCACATTCACACACACACACACACACACACACACACACACACACACACACACAGACAACACCGTACATACGCTCTCTACAGAGAGGATACAGTGTTACAGAAAGCACACACGAGTACACACACAAGACACACACACACACAATACATGCAAAGGAGAAACAATACAAATCTGTGTGCACACACACTGACACAACACAATATGTATGTCTCTGTGTCCGAGTGTTTTGTTTGAGCTGTCAGTGGTTGTGGGTGAAGGCATTGTGGGTAAACACGTCTTACACAAACACAGCTGTTGTAACGGCTAGCTGTAGCTAGATGTAAAAGGGTGCCGACTACACAGAATGACTCAGGAGACTCTCACAACATGACCTCTGACTGCACACGAATCATCGATGTCCCCCTGGAGATGATGGGGCTATAATAACCAAAGGACACAGGTCTCCTGCACGGTTCAGGTGTTTGTGTGCGTTCCACGTACCATGACGATGTCTCCGGGGGCGATGCTGATCTCATCGTGACTCCGGGCGTCGAACGGATACAAGGCCCGGTAGTAGACCACTCTCACTGGCGGCTGCTGCTGGTCAAAGCTGCTTACTGCCGTCTTCTGGTCAAACAGACTGGGATGCAGAGGAGGAGCCTTCTCCAATGGTCCTGCTCAGAGAAACATCAGAAACACAAGCCTGATCCAGAGATGTTTGGAGAGCCTAACTCAGGCCTATTCCATTGGCAGAGACCAGGGGCCACATCCAGCCCAGGAGCAGCCTCCAAGTGGCCCAGCGAGCATGATGGCAGCAGTAAGCTAGGTCACCGAAGGTCCGGACCTCGGTAATTTATGGCACGGCGCAGTGGGTTTTTGACGAGCTTTTGCGAGCGCTTTTAAGCTAGAGCAGAGCTTCTGATATTATTGGAAACTAGACTTTCAGACGGATCAGTAGGTACTAGCCATGTTATGCTAGCTAGCTGGGAAGCTGGTGAAATATAGCTCCGAAGTTGGCAAAGTTTTTGTCAAAGGTACACTTGTGTGTGTGTGTGTGTGTGTGTGTGTGTGTGTGTGTGTGTGTGTGTGTGTGTGTGTGTGTGTGTGTGTGTGTGTGTGTGTGTGTGTGTGTGTGTGTGTGTGTGTGTGTGTGTGTGTGCGCGCGCGCATGTGGGGGTGGAGAGGGGGGGAGGAAGATACTGGTAGAGAGAGATAGTGTTATTGGTTACTGTTAGTTAGTTATTATTACCACTTGTTATGATTCTGTGCATTGATAGATATTGGCAGCTTTTTTTTTATTCTGTTTTTGCACTTTGTGATGTGCTTGATTATTGCAATATTATCTCCTGTCTCCTTTGTCCCCCGGTTCTGTTGTGTTATATGTTACATCCTTTCTCCCCTGGTAAAACTGGGAATGTAACACTGGGTCAGATACAGTATGAGACCATAAATATGTACATATTTACAATTTCAAAACTGAAACAATAACCAGTGATATTCTCACAACATTCATTTGTGTTTTTATACCGATTTCTACTACGCTGCATTTGATGTCATGTGTTGCTGTATTGTCTTGTCACCTAACATACAGGGACCACAACGTAAATAAGTCAGCTTGCACTTTCTCGTGTTTCATAATCCCTGGGATTTTTAATGATCCATAATAAAATCATTCATTCATTGTTTAGAATGTTGTCATTACGCTACCAAAAGCTAAAAAAAAAAAAGAAAAAAGAAAAGAAAAATGGTTTAAATAGGCTGCTGAAAATGTCTGGCCCATCATATGGCCCATATCTGAATAGCCCTGGCCTAAATCAGATCTGAATAGCCCTGGCCTAAATCATATCTAAATAGCCCTGGCCTAAATCAAGGGTCTTGAATTCCTAGATAAACTAGTCTTTGTTTTGGTCTTGTCCAGCACTGTGGTAAAAGGGGCAGAAGCCCTGGAACTAAGTGGCAGATTTGGCCTACTTTGGAAAAGGGTGATTGATGGCATAGGTTACCATCACACACTAGGGCCTAACTAGGGGCCTGGATGATAAGGATTCCCGATATAGATCAAATCGCATGTTAAATAATCTAATGTTCATCCCATTGATGAACTGAATGGTAACGTTAGGTGTGATGTCAAACAAAAGTGATTAAAAAATATATATATATTCCTACTTTTTTTTTAATCAAATGTGTTCCACTGAAAAACGATAACACTGAATTATTGCCCAACACTAGGCCAAAATAATCCAGGACTTTTGGGTTGTATTCACTCTCAATCGCTCTCTATTTCACACAAACGCACGCACGCGCAGCTGTAACACACCTGCTGTAGTCCAGGGATCGGGCGGCTGGCTGCTGAACAGTTTGTTCAGTTTCTCCTGCATGTCCTTCTTGCCTCGCCCCTCCTCCACCTCCACCTCCTCCTCTCCTCCCGCTCTCTTGCACCCCTCTTCCTCCTCCTCCTCCAGCCCCCTCCTCTTCCTCTCCTCCTCCTCCTGAGTCACTCGGTTCAGCCAGGCCTGGGGGGCGGAGCTGGAGACCGGGCTGGGAGGTTTGGGGGTGGAGCTTCCACCGTCATCTCTCCAGGCCACGCTCTCCTCCGATGACAACCTGACATGCGTAGAAAACGATTCATCACGCACAGTCTTCTCATGCTGTACACATACCACATGTGTGACAGGGGCTGGTGAAAGGACTAACAAGTAGGCAAGTGTGAAAGATTCTTTTAAGACATTTTAATTTTTTCATATTACACAAGTTTAGATGTTGAAGAGCACGCTCAATGTAACAAACAACAGTTTTGGGATCACTAAATACTTATCATTTGTGAGCTAATTGTTGTTGCTTTTTCAGGGCAAACCAAAGCGTGTTCCCAAATTTCCAGGGTGATTTCCTCTGAATGTTGCTTTGCACGAACATTCAAATAATAATAATAATAAAAACTAGAATAAATATGTGCATGTCTAATGTACTTGGACAGGGCATTCCATAATTGTGGTGCATATTTTGTCTTGTAATTCTTTTGATTCCCTTTCATGCCAAATGAAGAAAAAGAAAAAAACACGATAAATACTGTATAATCTGATGGAAAATTGTTATGCTGTCTGCGATAAAACAGCCTTGAAAAGTAAATTAATAAAACAAAACTTGTGTGTCAACAAATGAATGCAATATTATGGGGAAAGTTGTAGGCACACACACTCCCTGTTCCTTACCTGCTTTCTTGCAGTTCAACAGACCTCCTCTCGCTCGGTGTGTGTATGTGAGCGAGTGTGTGTGTCAGTTTGTGTGCGTCTCCCAGTCCCTCCAGATCCCTCTGTTTCTGTCTCTGCTGCCGGCTGTGGATTTCCCTCAGCTCCTGCAAGGCATCATGGGATACAGGAAGGAACAGCAGTGAGGAGGAAGTGGGATCAGAGGGCTGGTTGCTACGGGTTACCATCGACAACAACAACAACAACAGCAGCAGCAGCAGCAGCAGCAGCAGCGAGTATTAGTCAGGTGATCAAGCCAAGCCCCGCCCCTTCTACTGTGTCATCTGCCCTGATGAAAATTAGCGGCCTTGAAAGCTCCCTGCAAGTGACCTCAAGCAACTAATGAAATATTTTTCAATTTTTTTAAGCGCATTGCATGGCATCAAAACAGTAAGCGCCACTAAGCGGAATCAGCAGCAAGCTAGCTAGGAAGTGTCCCATCTGGTCCTGCTTGAGTCGAGAAGCCAGGTTCACATTTCCTTGTTCATTTGTGTGATTTTTTTTAACCTGATGAAGGTTGATGAAACGAAACGTTGTTAATTAAAGTTTAAAGTTTTTTTGCAAGTAATTGACAGTGTGCGGGAATCCTCTTTATTTCTCTCATATGTACTGCATCTCCGACGCACCTGCCTTTAAGAGACTGAAGGTGTGCATCAGCTCCTTCTGACTCATTTGTGTGATTCCCACTCCAGTCACTGGCCGCTCTGTGAGAAGGATTTGAATGAGTATTTTCTGCTTGAATCCAGTATTTTCTGGTGCTAGCAAGCTTTCTTTCGCTAACAAGCTAGCCAACTAATCAGCAAACGAATAGCAAAATGGTTGTCACACACTAACTACCTATTAAACAGATAAGCAGATACCGTTTATTCATCGCTCCAACTTTAACAAGCGAGTTAAGACAAGTGAACCTCATGTTGACCAGGATAGTGTTTTTGAATAGGATTGGTGGAGACAATCGCACATGAGTTTTTGCAGATGGTTTATCGTGTGAGCTAATGGATTTGACTGGAGGAGGGCTTCAATATTGGAGGCTGGTCCTGACCCAACCCACAAACTGGTCACTGGTCCCAGCGGCGGGGCGGAGCTTACAGGGAGCACGGTGTGTTTGGGGGGGAGGGGTTAGAATGAGGAAGGGGGGGGTGGACGGGTGGGGCAGTTCTGTGTAGTCATGACAACCAGCTGTGCCGTTAGAACACACCCTGTTACTATCACAATACACTGCAGCCGTTGTGTTTCAGCCAGAAACACTCAATGTGAGGAAAACCTTCGGTGACAAACAAACCAATCACAGTGACGGACTGTCGGAAGATTAAAACTATAACTGCAGA
The DNA here is from genome assembly GCF_964638095.1 of Poromitra crassiceps. Lineage (NCBI taxonomy): Eukaryota > Metazoa > Chordata > Actinopteri > Beryciformes > Melamphaidae > Poromitra > Poromitra crassiceps. The sequence goes on from NC_139647.1 coordinate 18,881,299, forward strand.
GAGAGAACTACAAATCCCATCACCTGAAACAGGAAGTGGCAGGCATACATATGGCCACATGGGATAAAATGGCATGCCAAGCATCCAACGCCTGCACGCACGAGCACACACACACAAACACACACAAATATTCACCCAAATAAAGTAAAGCTTACAATACTATGTTTCTAGCTGAATTGTTCTAATTTACCTTCTACAAACTTATCCTATTTGTCTGGCTGAAACATACTCTGCTAGCACACAGGCAGTAGCATTACAGCTAGCCTAGCATGGCGACAGCATAACGTTAACTAGTCTAGTATACCTGGCTGCTAGCCATGCTGAGCACTTATTGTGCTAGCATGACTGGCCTTGCTTGCGGCTAGTTTAGTAACACTGGTCATAGAGAACTGCAGGAATGAGTCCGGAAGTATAATACTTCTGGGTTCGTCAGGCAAAAAGTGAATGGGGTTTAGAATGGGGATTTCACTTAAATGCATAAAATAAGGTGTGGTTAACTAAAGTTTATGGGAACGAGAATTTGGGTTCAGCAGGATAATCTTCACAAACGTGAATAACTTTTTTTTACGCGGTTTTTAGAAAACGCTTCAAAAGGCATACAAGTTATTCACGTTTGTGAAGATTATCATGCTGAACCCAAATTCGTGTTCCCATAATCTTTTGTTAACCACATACCTTATTTTATGCATTTAACCCATTGATACCTGATGCAGCATTTGTGTGTGTATCCCTTTAAGACCGCGAACCGCGTCACGCGGTTAAAGGGATACACACACAAATGAGGGAGATACACGCAAATGCTGCATCAGGTATCAATGGGTTAAGTGAAATTCCCATTCTAAAACCCCATAGACTTTTCCACTGACGAATCAAAATGACGGCGATTTCTGGATAAAGCCTCCAAAAATACGTCATCCCTGCCGTACTCTATTGTACGGGAGCATATTAGCCGAGTAGCTGAAGTAGTGAGCTGAGCTAACACCAGCTTGGCAGAGAGAAGGATGATGGGATGATGGAGAGGGTTGGCGAGGAAGAGAAAAAGATAAGAGGATGAGAAAAGAGACAAAAGGGAGAGAATGTGAGAAAGATGGAGGAAGAGGAAGGAGAGACAGGGATGAAACAAGGAGAGAAAAGGAAAGAGAGTGAGAGAGAGGGAGGTGGAGAGAGAGTGACAGAGGCACAGACAGAGGGAAGGGCTGTTTGGATGGTGTGATGTGTGAACCTGTATAACGTAGTCTAGCCGTGTCAGACACACCCTGACGGCTGACACACACTCCCGTAGCCGTGTGTGCATCTGGCACTGGAACACACACACACACACACACACATACACAGAGGTCACGTCGCGCCACACCCGCGCACACACACGCGTGTGCACGCACACACACGCGTGTGCACACGCACACACAATGTTTTAGTGGCTATTTTCAGACATGGTCCATTTCAACTATTCACGTGAAATCAGTCAGCATTCTTCTGGCATATCTTCCAAATAATTGAACTTAATGATTTGGTTGAACAGAAGGAGAGCCCCTTGTGACACGCTGTGCTGGAGATGCTTGATGGCTGCCAGATTGGCTAAGGTTCAACAAAAAGCTCTCAAGTTGGAACAGTCCATGATGCTTATTATTAGCCAATCGGATTAAGACAAAAGCAACGCCTGTCTCAACTGGATGTTTGTATTCAATCTGTGTCCACTCCACATCATGATCAGGCAGAAATTGCTGTATCAGCGATAAAAGGGCTGACAAGTACAAAACAAAAAATAGAACGACCGCACAACAAATGAGCAGTCGACATCCATGTCTGTCCAGACTCTTCACAACGGCCTTGAACTTTGACCAACAAAATCTAATCAGTTCCTCCTGGAGTCCAAGTGGACGTTTGAGGCAAATTTGAAGAAATTCCGTCAAGGCGTTCCTCAGATATCGCGTTGGAACATTGGACGGACATTGGACGGACATACGGACAAAAAGGGGGGGCGGGGAGTTTAGCAACACAAAGAAGTCTGAATTTGGTTGGATTAATAAAGGACTATGTGTGAAAACAACAACAAAAACACGTGCATGTCAAATTCGTGTGTGATTTTCTTGTTTGTGTCTAGATCTGCCTGATTCTTAAATATATAGTTTCCAACCTCTGCTGGTCAAGTAACACAGGCAGGCAGGCTAACTGATAATGACCATCTACTGAAGAAATATCTTCAAAGGTCTCTCCTTTTCAATGTGTTCTGTCTTTCTCCTGCACTTGTTTATTCCTAGGCTATTGCCGATTGTGAGAATGAAATGTTGCCTCCCTGGACAGTTGTTGTCCTGGTGAGTTTGCACTGCACATGGCCTCTGCTCCACATCACAGACAGAGAGAGGTGTGTTCAGTCAGTGCCTCTGACCGGTGAGTCAAAAACAAACAGCACACAAGGGGTCAGTGAGTGTGAGTGGGTGAAGGTCTTCGGTCGTCATAAAACACCACACACAAAGTCTTCAGTCAAGCCACAATGAGTTACAAAGTCAAGCTTCAACCGGCTGGCTGCAACACATTTATCTGCCTGGCGGGGGCAGCACAGTGCAGGAGGAGCAACGACAGACAGGAGTGTTTAGGACAAGCCCAGGTTGGACTTTTTCCAAAAGCCTGGTTTAAGAACCGAATGTGGGTAGTGCAAAAATCACAACAGTTCTCCAAAGTTTGCTGAGGGAATTGCAATGTAAAGCTAATGTGTGTTATGATGCCAAATACTTCTAAAGTCTACTCTATACTATGTAAAGTAGGCCCAACGAAACAATGTAGCCTAACAACAGGGTGTATTTCAATGTGTATGTTATTTATACCATACTTGATACCCCTTTCTCTAGTAGCCTGAAAAACCAAACCATACAGGTCTGAAGACATTTTTAAAACTACACTTTCCCAGCTGCAGTACCACCCCAGGCCAGCAGTGGCAGTGTGCTCTACCTGTCTCCCTCTCTGTTCGTCCTGAAGCTGGCGTCGCAGGGCTTCTATCCTGGCACAGTGGCTGGCATAGAACTCACACAGACACTGACATGGGCAAGGGGGCAAACGGCAAGGGTAAGATGCAAATAAAGGGACAGAGAACATAGACGGGGGGATTATTAAGAGATTAAAAATAAGGTCAGGTATTAGAGGGAGTAGAAGAAGAAATGACACAGGAGTCGGTAGAAAGATGAGTGGACAAAAAATAAAAAATGTATTCGCAGAAAGAGGAAGTTTCAAGTTGGCAGAGAGGAGAGAGGGGGCCAGCGGTGTGACAGGAGGGGTTTTGGAGGCGAGGAAGGAGTTGGGGAGGGGGGGGGGGGGGGGGTTCAGTATAGTCAAACATCGTTCAAATCTCAGCGGTCTACGCCTGTTTTACAAAGGCTGGTTCAGAGGCCAAAGGTAAGCCATGGAGAGATGAGAGAGTATTCTGGGCAAACTGGTAGCCAAGCCTGCTGGTTATGTCTGGTGTTCCCCAATCATTGTAATGTTGCCTAGACTAGAACGAAACTGAAAAACAATTATTAGATTAGCCAACAGAATATGAATTTATATTGGCCGCATTTTCTCTCCTTTCTGCTGTCCTCTCTGTCAAAACAGACCGGAGGAGAAACACCCTCTTCTGGTGGAAGAAATGAGGAGAACATTATGAGAAGAGGAGGAGAGAAGGGCATCTAGGAGGCATAAACAGACTGCTGAGGTGCAAGCCTAGAGAGGAAAGAGCAGAGTGTCGCTCCATCCTCTCCTCCACTCTCCTCTCAGTAGCGTTTTGTTGGTGAAAGCTAGATTAACCTGCTGTTGGAGAAACAACATTCCTCTAACGCATATTCCTAGCGCTCTCCAGAAACAAAGCCACCAGCATTAATACACACAAATATAAAGCAGATAGTCAAGATATAAACACAACACATTTAACTCAATGTAAACAGAGTCACAGAGAGTTATATTGGTTTGAGGATGGGGGGGATCTACGAGTGTACAAGAGTTAACTGGAAAAGGTCAATTATAGTTCATGTTGGTTAGTTATTAACCCCATAATCTTGGCGATTCTAGTCAAACAAATTTGATGTCATGCCAAAAAATGTCAGGTGGGCATTGTACACAATATGGCCATGGCCTTTTCTTAAACAGAAATCAAAAAATCTGCAACACCAAATTTGCACGAAAATGTATGCATACAAACCTTGTATGACTAAATGTTAATCACTTGGCAAATATTTCTTTAGTATCTATTCTAGTATGAGAATTTCCATTGGAAAAAACAAAAGAAAATAATTCTGGTGCCTTTTCATAAAGCTCAGTGGAATGTTAGGGTATAGAATAGGAAAAAACATGAAATCTTATTTTATTCTTGTACATTTTCACTGGTATAATAGCACTTGTATTGTTGTTAATAACTAGTTGTTGACCTTTAGCGCCATCTCTGGGAGCTAAATCTGATCTCCATCTAGCGTTCAGATTCTCTGCCGAGCTAGATCGTTAGCTACTAGTCATTTAGTTGGCTAACTAGCTGTTTACCTTGAGCTGAGTGTTGAAAGCGTCTATCTCTAGTAGTTTGGACCTGGTCTCTCTCTCCACAGCGTCTAGCTGCTCCCTGAGCTGCTGTCTACTGTTCTCCTTCTGCTCCACAGCCTTCTGTAGGGAGGATAGACTGTCCCCTACACACACACGCACACGCACACGCACACGCACACGCACACGCACACACACAGACACACAGACACACAGACACACACACAGAGACACACACACACACACACACACACACAATGAAACCAGGTTAGGTCAACTGGTCACAGACAAATTCCTGTTGAATATCTTAGTGCACTGGTTCCCAAACTGTGGTCATCCACAGGGTGTCCGCCTGGTGGCCACCCAGAGCATTACAAAAAAAAAAAAAAAAAACGTTTTTACATATAAACCATAACTCTTTCCCCGCCATTGACGTGTTATTACATCATTTATGAGACAGCGCTTCCCCACCATTGACGTGATATCGCGTCAATTCTTGCTCACTTCCTGAAATACTAGAGCACGTCTAGAGTTGTACAGAAGCAACCACTCAATATTGAGTACAGTACATGTGTATACTGTAATACTGTGTGTTAAGTGTCTTTAATACTCACGATGTAAGCTGTTCTGTTGGACCTGATTCAGCTGGTCGTTGAGACACTGTTTATCAGGAATTAGCCTGCCCAGCCACTGCTGGGAGTCCTGGAAACAACAACAACCACAATCAACAAAAAGACCAAACAGAGATCATATCAGGTCCATATCACAATTAGAAATGTGTATTTCTAATTGTGATATGTTAAGTTCTATTCCAAATGTATTTTTTTCTAAATGAAATTAAATGTTCTATATCAAGGAATGTGTGTTCAGTGTGCAAGTACAGGTCGTTCCAGTAATTGCTCAATGCTCACAGTTAATGGTTGAGTAACCAGGGTGATGCCTGCCTCACTTGGCTGTAGTAGAAAATAACTTCTAAACACGTTGACTGTGGGTGCTGGGCACGATGCAGAACATGATTAGAGATGTATTAGGTAGACATCTTATCAATCTTAGAAGAATCAATCTTAGAATACATCTTATAGAGAGGCAAAGTGGAACGTCACTTCCTGCTTCAGCACTGTACCAGAGATTTTCATCTGCCATTTATTTTCCCATACATATTTCATAAAATGCTTATAAAATAGTTGTACTTTGTCGAACCAAACAGTTCAGCTAAGGCTATAATCGGGAGAGACTATAGAACATTTCACTCCGACCAAAAAACCCCCCAACAACATCAAAAAAGTATTTTCTTTAAACCTGCATTTTTTTTAACATTTTGGTCCCAGTGAAATGTTATGCGATCTCTCCTGTTTCTAAATATATCTGTACCGTTTGGTTTGAACCAGTAAAACTATTTTTATACGCATTTTACGAAATGTGGGTGGGAAAATAAATGGCGGATGAAAATCTCTGGTACAGTGCTGAAGCAGGAAGTAGGCGGTCACTTTGCCTCTCTATAAGAATCAATCTTATAAGACGTCTTATGAATAAAGAAGTCTACCTCTACCTTCTAATGATGCCTGGCTTGACTGAACAGCAGTTTATGCGTTGCATTGTTTTTAGTATGTTTGTTTTTTGCATACCTGTAGCTGTTGCTGGAGCAGGGTAATCTCAGCGATGCGGGTCTCTCTGGTCTGATTGGTCTGCTCCACCTCTCTCCGCTGGGCCGACAGACGAAACCGAACATCGTGGAGTTTACCCTCCAACTGGGACTTCTTGTCATTCTGCAGAAAGGCAGCGAGGGATGGGGGAAAGGCAGACGAGGAGAGATCAATACATGCGATCGATGAAACCCAATGTCTTGGAATTTTGCCCAACATTTTTTGCTCTGCGTGGCGATATACAGCGTTCCTACACAGATTCAATTTCTAAATGACATCCTTTGTCTAGACTTGAATTTCACAAATCCATACATTCTCAGGCTTTTCCAGAAGTGTGGAGCATATATGTAACTGTTGTGTGTCATATGTTACCCAATATTCTATAGCATTGAAGACTACAAACTGGGCATACATGTTAGTTGACATATCTGTACATTTTCAGGTTAACACGTAGTTCCAGACATTTCAACTGCAAACAGTTCAAACTCCAGGGTCTTCTTGTTGCCTTTGAGCAGCACTACACTCTCCTGTCTAATGTGTGTCTGTGTTTATTGTCTCTCTGTGGTTTTGTGCATTGTGTGTGTGTGTGTGTGTGTGTGTGTGTGTGTGTGTGTGTGTGTGTGTGTGTGTGTGTGTGTGTGTAGATGTGTTTGTGTGTGTGATCACCAGAGCTTCCAGTTCAAACTCCAGGGTCTTCTTCCTGGCTCTGAGCAGCACGATGCTCTCCTGTTCTCGGTTTCTCTGAGTCAGCAGCTCCTGGCGACGCTGACGCTCCCACTCCAACTGACGCTGGCGCTCCAACTCCCGCTTAGCCGTCTGCGCACGCACACACACACCGGAATACAATGAATTAATTAATTAATTAGGCTGTTTAAAGCCCCCCTCCAGTTAGTTTTCCATACCAGTAACATCATTGATGTTCTATGAAAACATACATGCACGTCATCATTTGCGCCAAAGAACTTAAATTGATAAGGCGCACTGTACTCTGTGTGTCTGTTCTCTCTTTGTTTAACTCTGTCTGTGTTCTCTGTGTGTCTGTTCTCTCTTTGTTTAACTCTGTCTGTGTTCTCTGTGTGTCTGTTCTCTCTTTGTTTAACTCTGTCTGTGTTCTCTGTGTGTCTGTTCTCTCTTTGTTTAACTCTGTCTGTGTTCTCTGTGTGTCTGTTCTCTCTTTGTTTAACTCTGTCTGTGTTCTCTGTGTGTCTGTTCTCTCTTTGTTTAACTCTGTCTGTGTTCTCTGTGTGTCTGTTCTCTCTTTGTTTAACTCTGTGTTCTCTGTGTGTCTGTTCTCTCTTTGTTTAACTCTGTCTGTGTTCTCTGTGTGTCTGTTCTCTCTTTGTTTAACTCTGTCTGTGTTCTCTGTGTGTCTGTTCTCTCTTTGTTTAACTCTGTCTGTGTTCTCTGTGTGTCTGTTCTCTCTTTGTTTAACTCTGTCTGTGTTCTCTGTGTGTCTGTTCTCTCTTTGTTTAACTCTGTGTTCTCTGTGTGTCTGTTCTCTCTTTGTTTAACTCTGTCTGTGTTCCCTGTGTGTCTGTTCTCTCTTTGTTTAACTCTGTCTGTGTTCTCTGTGTGTCTGTTCTCTCTTTGTTTAACTCTGTCTGTGTTCTCTGTGTGTCTGTTCTCTCTTTGTTTAACTCTGTCTGTGTTCTCTGTGTGTCTGTTCTCTCTTTGTTTAACTCTGTCTGTGTTCTCTGTGTGTCTGTTCTCTCTTTGTTTAACTCTGTCTGTGTTCTGTGTGTGTCTGTTCTCTCTTTGTTTAACTCTGTCTGTGTACTCTGTGTGTCTGTTCTCTCTTTGTTTAACTCTGTCTGTGTTCTGTGTGTGTCTGTTCTCTCTTTGTTTAACTCTGTCTGTGTTCTCTGTGTGTCTGTTCTCTCTTTGTTTAACTCTGTCTGTGTTCCCTGTGTGTCTGTTCTCTCTTTGTTTAACTCTGCCTGTGTTCCCTGTGTGTCTGTTCTCTCTTTGTTTAACTCTGTCTGTGTTCTCTGTGTGTCTGTTCTCTCTTTGTTTAACTCTGCCTGTGTTCCCTGTGTGTCTGTTCTCTCTTTGTTTAACTCTGCCTGTGTTCTCTGTGTGTCTGTTCTCTCTTTGTTTAACTCTGCCTGTGTTCTCTGTGTGTCTGTTCTCTCTTTGTTTAACTCTGTCTGTGTTCCCTGTGTGTCTGTTCTCTCTTTGTTTAACTCTGTCTGTGTTCTCTGTGTGTCTGTTCTCTCTTTGTTTAACTCTGTCTGTGTTCTCTGTGTGTCTGTTCTCTCTTTGTTTAACTCTGCCTGTGTTCTCTGTGTGTCTGTTCTCTCTTTGTTTAACTCTGTCTGTGTTCCCTGTGTGTCTGTTCTCTCTTTGTTTAACTCGGTCTGTGCCCACAGCAGAAATACTGGAAACAGTCACCACCATGACAGCCTACTCGCATATCCGTAACAATGTGAGTTGTAGAGCCACAATATTGTTCTAATATCAACAACTGGCCAAGGTATATCAACGCTGGTGGGCTTTATGGAAAGAGCGTGTCTCAAACTGGTTGAAAGTTTTTATCAGCGGCGTTTTGAGCCTGGCGAACACTTAGTTAGCAAACGTAGCTCACAGCTAACAGCTAGGTAATGCCAGAGGCTAATGCCAGCTATTTACTGTAACTCTGCACGCTTTTGGCTTTACAATAAGGTTTGAAATTTAAAGAAGGTGATGGAAGTAGATGGTAGCTTCTCTGGTCTGCAGGAGATGCAATTACAGGACTGCAGCAGTTAACATCCTTCCAATCAATAACTTTTGAAACAAAAGACACTTGATATATTCAGTTGTCCCTTCCTCTCTGTGCACCTCTCCTCCGTACCTCTCTCCTCTCGATCTCTTTGCGTCGCTCGTCTTCTCGGTGCCTCTCCAGCTCTCTCTGTCTCTCCAGCTGTTTTTCTAGTTCGTGTTGTCGTCGCCTCTCCTGCTCCAGACGCTCGCGCTCCTGAAACACATCAACATACAAAAAGATTAAGAAACAACACAAACAAGTTAGTTCTCCTGTTGTGAGTCGTACTCGTATATTTCTGTTTATTATTAGCTTACGACACTTCTAATAAACGCAATAACTTTGTACTGACACATTCCAAAGTCATGGCAGATTGTGGCGGTTACACACTTAATGTTAGACCTTTTTAAATATTGAATGCACCTAGTGTGAAAATAAGATATCAGCACTCTGTCCTGTATAATGCATTTTGTATGTGTTGCTATGTGTTTGCTCTCGTTTTACATGGAGTCTAGTTTACCTTTCTCTCCAGTTCCTCTCGCTCCAGTGTCGCCAGCCTCTCCTGCTCTTTCCTCTGCAGCTCCAGCAGGGCCTGACGTCTCTTCTCCAACTCCAGATTCCCTCGCTCAAAGTTCTCCCTCTTCTTATCCTCAAAGGTCACTGTGGAGCGAGGAAGGAACAAGGTCGGTCAAGAGATGGAGGCAAGTGTGCGCCGCGTGGGAACCTGCGCCGCCGGCCACCTTATTATAGCAGTGAGATGACTTGAGAGAAAATGTCAGAAGTTTCAGGTCAGAGGACAATCACGTATGGTGGTGGGCTGGTCACAGACAAAGATGGGCAACAATTAGGACCCTGTGCTGACCCAGAGAAGAAAGAACTGTTGGCTGAAAATAAGGAATAGTGAGGTCAAAGAAATTAGCAGGATCACCACCAAAGGCACATCCACACTATTCACTATTCTGCTTTTTCAAACCTCCAGAGCCTATTCTTTTTATTTTATTTTTATTTATTTTACATGAAAGTAAATGAGGAGCAGCTGCATAACAGATGGAAAGCGGACGCTGTGAAAAGTGTGGCGTCTTTTTAGGGAGAGCAGATCACTTTGTGTTCAATAGTTCAACTTTTTAGAGGAGAGCACATGAAGCGAGCCCCTTTTTTGTGAGCCCATTAATCACAAGAGGCTGTGTTCAAGGTACGCAGGCAGCTGACGACAACAACAACCAGAACGAAGGAGGAGAAAAGTATTGGCGTTTCAGGACTTCCTGTTAAGTGTTTCATTATCCTGTTCACTGTTGTGGAAAAAAGGTCCACCTTGCCGGCACAAAATGTTGTTGAGGCAGCACTTTTGAGTGCCACCCTCGCTTATTGATGATGACAAGAGCAAAAAGTGAAAAGTCTAAATGGCTGAACTCAATTAATGCCTCAGGGGGCGGGTTCAGTCTAGGGATGGGGGAAAAAAATCGATACACCACAGTATCGCGATATTTTGCCTGACGATATTGTATCGATATTGAAAAAAAAAAAAAAAAAAAAAAAAAAAAATTGCAGGCCATGCCAGGCCACCGGGCTACTATAAACTTTAGTTCCAAGGCCAGCAGTAAACAAACGGAAGCATATTTTCATTTTGTTTTAACAGTAACAGTTTTGTCATAACAGTCATTTACAAATTCCCCAGTTACTGAATGGGCTGCACAAAATGTTTTGTGTAAGTGAAGTGAAGTTGCAAAAACTACATAAGTACAGTAGTCCACACACACATCCAGTTAAGGTGGACTGTAAGTAGACTGTAACAAACAGTTCAGTTTGTCAGGTGCATGCAACTATGACATGACTTTATGAAAGTTGTTGGTCTGTCTACTTGACAATGTTGCTGCAATAAAATGGTTGAAGTCAGATGTACAGACTGAAAAATTGTTCTTATATAAACCAGATGTTGACAAAGTTTTCCTTTGGGGACATCATTTGCAGTTGAAAAAGTCGCAATATATCGAAATATCGCAATATTCAATATATCGCAATATCGATATATCGCAATATCGAAAATATCGCAGTATCGCAATACTATCGTAACGTGACTCAAGTATCGTTTCAGTATCGTATCGTGGGCATCTGGTGATTCCCACCCCTAGTTCAGTCCCAGATTGGCCAATGACTTGCCAGCTGGACCAATCACCTGGTAGTTTCTTGTCCTGATTGATGTCCGCTTCCTCCTCCACCTCCTCCGGGAGACTCTTCTGGTCCGACTGAACACTGTCGCTACGCACGCGCCTAAAACACACACACACACACACACGCACGCGCGCGCGCGCACACGCACACACACACACACACATTAATAACAATACAAACCATTGATACACACTCCGCCAGTCCAACTCACTACACACACTTTAAACACACTCACTAACAGCATTGCTCACACTCACACAAGTATACACAGCCAAAGAGTCTATAATGTCTTGGCAGGTCACAATACAATAAAAACTGGCACATGTCAGTTCACCCTGAATGTCAATTAAAACTCTTCAAACTGATTGGTCACTAGGGGTTCGTCAATTACATATCGACTGTGCGTGCGCGCCCGCGTGCGTGTGTTCGGGTTGGCACGATGGACGATGGCACGGACCATCGTCGATGTGCCGACCCCCATCAACCTCTGAGCCTTCTACATCGGACCATCGTGATTAATTCAATTCATCAAATTATTTAATTCATTAATTAAAATTTGGCAGATTTAATCATAAAAAAGCCCAACTCCACTCAAAGCTTATCCTATCCCCGCTTCAGAGAAGCGGTCGAGCGGAGAGGAGGAGGCGGAGGGGTGGATATAGCAGAAGTCGGTTGTGTTGTGAAAATGTTGAGACAAAGAAGAAACTTCTTTCCTGTTTTCAACCCAATGTGAGGAATCTTATAAGTCTTCAACTGTGAATTAAACTCGCCTGTTTCCATGAAGTCGCTCCTTTACATACTATCTCTGAGCCCACACAGATCTAACGTTAGCCGCCAGTAATTCTGCCCCTTTTCTGCTAGCTAGTTAAATTCAACACACACACGTTGTTGGTCAGGATCTGTAACGTTAACGTTATTCGTTTTGCTCCTTTCAATATTGCTGGTAGTGATAGCCTGCTGTTTGAGTTGCCTGGCTCTGCGACGTGACGTAGAGCTCAGCTGTCCTGTCGTTGTGAACGCGCATCGCAGCGGCGCCGGCGCGGCCGAACGGCACCGCAACGACTTCGTAAATCATGAATGGACACGACCCGGAAGTACTTTTTTGTTGTCACACTAATAATTAATAATCATTGATTGGACTTATATAGCGCCTTTCTAGATAATCAAAACGCTTCACATATCAGGGAAGGGAGGGGGAGGGAACTCAACTCCTCCGCTCATATGCTGATTGGTCCTATATGAGTGCTCACCTTGGATTATATAGCACAAGTGATATTAACATCATGTTATGTGTAGTGATAAATGCTTTATTGTTTTACCTGAATGTAGGTGGGATGTAATCCGGTGGTAACAGAGGCGGCAGTGGCAGACCAGACATGGCCATATCTATGAGGTGCATGGCCAGGATGAACTCCTCAGCTGTTAGCTTTCCATCCTGATCAATGTCTGATAGACTCCTGGAGGGACAAAGAGAGGAAACAGGAGATGCTGGTTGAAGAGTAAAGCCACCCTGAACCATCTCTCCATTATCATAGAAACATCTGATCTGATCTGATCTGATATTTTGAACGGTGACACATTATTGTTTTTGCGCCACACCATGAGATGCATGATGCATAAATAGGTGTATTTTGTTAAAAATTGCCGTCCCTCCTTGATGCAACATGTCAAGACGATAACAGTTTGCACGAACCCCAACCAGAACGACAGACCAGTAAAGTCCTGGCACACTATTCACAGAAACATTGGGTCGGTTACAGTCACAATAGGTTTGTGTAAATTGTATTATTATTTTTTATTTGTATTGTGTATTTGTATCGTCTTTTCTGAGAACTGACGACGAAAATCCAATTTAAATGTTAAGCATAAGGCTGTGTTATATAAGGATGTGAAACAACACCACGCCTACTGTATGTGGTTAAAGGCAGATTCTCAGTTCCTCAAAAGAAAAAAGTTGGGGGGCGAACTCCCCCTGCTGTCCCAGGTTGTTGCTCCACCCCCTCTGCCGATCTGGGGAGAGTTGTAGACTAGCACCATGCTTCCTCTGATACATGTGCAGTCGCCAGCCGCTTCTTTTTCACCCGACAGCGAGGAGGAGTTTCACGGCAGGACGTAGCATGTGGGAGGATCACGCTATTCCCCCCCAGTTACTTCCTCAATTGTTTTTTTTATGCATTCATATTCATACGATCAAAGTCTGGTGCCTTTTCTTCTCAGTGTTTTGTCTAGCTTGTAGTTGGTTGCACTTCATAAAATGGATTAGTTCCGGTTTCCAGAGGACGTTTCGTGGTGGTTGCCAAGATATGACAACAAAACAGCCACAATGAATAAAATGTAGTAAAATGTCAAATGTATGTGCGACTGATATGTATTTAATAGGAAGAACTGTGTGTGTGAGCAAATGTGTACGCAAGAAGATGCATCTAAAAATGACAGCTTGCTCTCAGTGTACCACCCTGTTTTAATAAAGACTGAGTGATTGAATTTCAAGGGACGTTTCATTTAACTGACCATATCGAAGCCAGCTGGCCCTGAGGAAGACTGGACTGCATCAGGATAGTGCGAGCCTGGGGACCTGGAGAACACACACACACACACACACACACACACACACACACACACACACACACACACACACACACACACACACACACACACACACACACACACACACAGAAAAGAGACACACAAAGAGACAAGCTCACAAACACGTTCAAAATGCTGCAGGTATGTATTACCGGTATTACAAATTATGATATGTTAGTGCAGAGGTTCTCAAATGTTTTTCAGCCAAGGACCCCTTACAAGATACCGGGGACCCCCTCATTCTGATTTGTGATTTTGGGCTAAGCTTAATTGTTTCCACGGTAACGTGCTTGACTTTTAATTTGATAGGTTTGTTATTAGAATGTAATCCATGAACCATTTTAGATTTAAAGCATAAACTATTTTCGTTGAACTATGAAGATTTTGCAAAAATAAAATATATATATATATTTTTTATTACATTACATTACGTCATTTAGCAGACACTTTTGTTTTGTCCAAAGCGACTTACAATATCACAATTTGTCAACAGTACAGAAAACAACTATGCAACACAATCAATGACAGCCAAGATATTTTGATAGACTAGCACCATGTAGGAAGTAGTTTGAGAAGGAAAAAAACAAAAAAAACCTGGGGGTCCGCGGACCCCCATTTGAGAACCACTGTGTTAGTGTGTGTGAGTATGTACCAGTGAGGTGTCCACTCATCATGTTAGTGTGTGTGTGTATGTACCAGTGAGGTGTCCACTCATCATCTTGTCGTGGGAGTTGAAAAGTTGTCTGTACTTGAGCCTGGAGGACTGAGGAACGGCCCAATCCGGAGGGGTCACACTGGACAGAGAGAGAGAGCAACAGAGGAAAACGGTGTGACTTTTATGCAAATAGAGCCGAAGATATCAAGTGAAAATGATTTGCCCAAAAAAATTGTATCCGAAAATTATGGTGTATAATGTTATTAGCTTAAAAAAAAAAAGCAGAATATTTGACCTACCTAGCAGCGTCAAAAGATGGCCCCTTCTGCAGCTTGGTACTGGAGCGGCTGAATGAGGATGACTTGTTGATGGATGAGGCTGTGAGAGACAGCAGAGGGGGGTAAGCTTTCTACGCAGGCTGTGTGTGGCAGGGAGTCAGCTGACCTCAGTGGTTTGTCTACAGCTTTTTTAGCGGTGTGACCTTAGCTCCAAATCACTCTATAATAAATGCAGACATTCAACGTTCCCGTGACCAGTAATAGCGCAGCTAAACCACTGTGGTTCAGCTGTGGTCGCCGTGAAAAAAGCTAACGGCATCCAAGGTTGCATGTGTTCCAAACCGATGGGGTTGTAATTAGTGGATTCTGTTGATTAGATACTTAGTGACACATACGGAGGAGTAATATGGTGCAGAGACCTTCACTTCTTCATGGCATTTGATGATTTTGGTTAGTATTTACTAGTATTTAATGACACTAAAAGACAGTGGGTGTACAACTCCATAAAAGGTGCAGTAGTTGTATTGGGACTGAACTACAGCATTTTTCCCTCACACTTTTCCAGATGTTTCATCTCATTCCAAAACATTTCGAGGCCGAGATATTATCCACTTATCCATACAATTATTTTCCAAGTATTTCCAGCCACGCGTGAATCGTAACGACTCGAACCAGCCACAAAGCAGTGAGCTGCCACTTAAGAAGAATATGGCTTTTACACAGATTACAACGTTATTTCAAGTGAACGTAAAAAGCACTTTCATTTGAAATGTGAAATGTGTGTATTGTACGTAAAGACGTAAGATACAAGATATTATATGTAGAGTACATTTGGCCCACAACTGCTACAGACATCAGACAAACATCTCCGCACGCTGCCTCCAGGTGTTGGTGTGATGATTGGCCGTTACCTGGGTGGGAAAAGCCTGTGATTGGCTGGATCATGCCTGTGGGAGGAGCTCCGTTGGCCATGGGCGGCGGGAGAGGCGGTGGGGCGGACGAGACGAGCGGGGGAGAAACCCCGACTGGGAGAGGGGGCAGGGGGAGGGGGGGCACGCCCGGCAGAGCGGTTGCCATGGGGGGCATGCCTGCAGGAAACAGATCAGACAGGAGGTTATCAATAAAATATTCTCTTTTGATAAGGCAGTGTCTGTAGGAAGGGAGAGAGGAAGGAGGCGGGGGAGTGATTATTGATTTATTATCGATTAGTGACTTTCACATGATCCATTTACACGGGTAAACATGGGGCGTGGGAGCCATTGGTGCATGCCTGAAGGAGAGCTGGAACATTATTATTACATTATAACATGATCTATTGATCCTGGCAAAGCAGTGGAAACAGAAGCTACAGCTGAGGGAGAGAGAGAGCAAGTATTAACTTCATGACAGTAATAACATTTATGGCCTTTCCTATCGATCTAGTTGTATTATTAATTTAGACCAGTAGACCATAAGGCAAAGACCTACAGAATAAGAAAGAGGTTTATCATCATCATCATCATCATCATCATCATCATCATCAGTGTTTTATCAATATACATAATATAGAGTTTGACCATGGACTTTTTTCAGGCCCAAAAATACATCAAGAAACTTGTGATCAACTGAAATCAAAATATCACATGTATCAATACTATCAAATTATACTGTGTGTGTCAATGTAAATGCTGCTTAACACTGTTTGTGTGTGTGTGTGTGTGTGTGTGTGTGTGTGTGTGTGTGTGTGTGTGTGTGTGTGTGTGTGTGTGTGTGTGTGTGTGTGTGTGTGTGTGTGTGTGCGTGTGTGTGTGTGTGCGTGCGCGTGTGCCTTACCAAAGCCGCTCTGTGGTATAGGCAGCGGGGGTTGTTTCATGCTGGGGGGCAGGGCGGGGGGCAGAGGGTGACCCTGCAGCTTCAGTTTGATGAGCTTCATGGCGATGGAGAACTCGTGGATGTCCATACGACCATCGCTGTTCATGTCGGCCAAAGCCCTGGAGGAGAAACCCACACGAGATACGTTGAAGAGACATCTCACGTTTGGTTGCGCTATTTTGTCGATTTTTTTTACTCACAGATTCGTAACTCAAATGTGTTTTAGCACCATAACCGATCATTTTTGAAATATTGAGGGGGGGGAGGGAATGTACGACAGTGACTTGTATTCATGCTGGACAGAAAAACTAAAAGGATGTGACTGTGGAGAGAACATGCAAGACAAATTCCTCAGAGAAACGCTAAGCTAAGCAGTTTATAACCTCTCCAGCATGTGACTTTTACAACATGTACGAATGAGGGATTGGGTACTCAGCCAACGGGTCGTAACTTCCCGGTAAAGACGTGACTCACCAGATCTGAGCCAGGATGGGAGGGGGCAGTCCTGATTGGAGGAAGAAGTTCCTGGCCTGGTCACCTGAGCAGACACACGAGGAGGACAGGATGTGACATCACAGGACAGGATGTGACGTCACAGGACAGGACAGACACAAAAAAGAGAGGCTGCTTTATACCGTGTGGAAGAAGTCCAACTCTAAAACACAAATGACTTGCAAATAAAATGACTGCATTACTGTAAGGGCAGATTACAGGACACTAAATGTTGTTTGGACTTTATTTATATTTATTTTCATTGCACTGTGCCCACATTGGAATCCATTGCTCATATTGTAATCCACTGACTAGCTACAACATTATGTGTGTGGATATATGGATGCAATAAGGCATGGGTAATTATTATCCTGTTTGAACAGTGCAACTGCCACTTCAGTTCAGGTGAGGGTTTGAACCAGCTGATAAAAGGTATTGAACCAGAGGACAATAATCCAGGTGTGATGGAAAAGCAGGTAGATATGGAAACACGAGATAAGTGCCAGGAGAGATTGCATTTGCATACATTTGAGTTTGTCATGCTCGTATTGAACCACTGAATTGAAGCAATATACTTATTGAAAATGTAGCTTTAAACGGAATGTGATTATTTTCTTAATTTAACATTTGGCTCAAATTTAAAATTGAGTTTTCCAAATTGAGTTTTCTTAATTCACATTCAAGGCACTTGTTATTCCCTGAGTGAGCTGTCACCTCCTTCCAGGCTGCCAGCAGCAGGGGAACAGTCTTCACTCAGCCATGTGGCACAGCGCCTCGCTCCTCTCCTCATCCAGCCTTATACTCCCCACGTGTGTGAGACTTGACATATTTAGGAGAGGGTTGCTCGATTGTGGCAAAAATCATAATCACGATTATTTTTGACCGATATTGACATCACGATTATTTAACGTGATTACTCATTGACTTATACCCTCCAACATTTCCCATTCCCTCCCCACCCCATCACTCTGCTCACATTCCCCCCACACCCTCCCCCCCTTCCCCTCTCCTGCTCTCTCCTCTTGCTCCTTCCCCACCTCCTATACCCTCCAACATTTCCCATTCCCTCCCCACCCCATCACTCTCTCACATACTGCTCTCTCCTCTGCTCTCTCCTTCATGTCTATATTTTCTATATTTCTCTATCAATTGTTCAATGTGTTATCTTTATTCTGTAATTTGCTACTGTTGTGTCAGCTAGAACTAGCTAGACATATTCTCTGTGAAGCCCTCTGAGACATGCTTGTGAATTAGGGCTACCGGTATATAAATAAACTTGACTTGACTTGGGCAAAATCGTGCCTTTATTGAACTTGAAAAAACGTGTCTTTTTAATACTGAATTTGTTTTCGATTTAAACACAATTTAACCCTAAAACAAAAGAAAAAAGTATAAATAAATAGCCTAACTAAAATAAATAATATATATATAAAAAAAAAAAGTTTTATCTCAATTATCTTGTTTTCATAATTGTGGGAAGCCAACATTGAAATTGAGATTAAAATTCGATGAATTGCTGCACGGCCCATTAGTGTCTGTTACCTGTGATATAACCGGCAGCAGTTGGGGCGAGGCTGTGGAACTGCTGGTCATGTTTAGCTCTCTCATCCACTGAGATCAGAAACACATCTGACACAGGACCTAACACACACACACACACACGAGCACACACACACACACACACGCACACGCACACGCACACACACACACACACACGCACACACACACACACACACACACACACACAGTCACACACACACACACACACACACACACACACACACACACACACACAAAGTTAGTGATGATTAACCCACAAATCCCAACAGCAAAGACACAGCCAGAGACGGGGAGAGTGAGAGAAGAACAGGAGGCACGAGGAGAATGTGTTAGTCATTAGTTTCACTTCCTGTAAAGGGATTCCTACGAAAGTGACACATACGAAAAATGTGCCAAGTGTAGCGCTGCTAGAAAATATGGAACTAGGAAGTCCCGGTTGGGAATGATGTCACACCCACACGTTGACCGAGTCCCAGCAAAACGGATGGAAAACCAGCCAGGGTTAGCTCTAGCGAGGTTAGCCATTATGTTAGCAGCAATAACGGTTGATAACATGACGCTGCCTGGCTGTATTTTGCGCATACAAACGCTGTAGCAACATGTCCACAGATAGACGTTAGATAGACAGTAGTACTGTGTGTTTGTACTGCCGCACCTACTACCAAACTAAACAAGAAGGTCAAGTTGGAAGGTGTCGTCCTGCAGCCACATACCTCTGTGTGTATCTGTCTTTTCTATCATAGCACACTCTAACTGCAGCATGATCAGTAGGGACAAGTACATTTACTTTGCAGTAACACACCTTGATTTATGATTGTATTTCATATCACATGAGAGAGCAAAGCTACTGGCTCTGCGGCATTGTAACACACATACTGTCTCTGCGTCCACCTTGAGACACGTTACCTGTGACTTTAGTTTCTTACACACCCCTGGCATCTTTCCTTCTTAAAAGAGACTAAAAAAAAAAAAAAAAAAAAAATTCTGGCCATGGGATTAGCAAAGTAACGCGTCGGTTGAATCTCAAAGCACACCCTGTTTTCACTAGGTAAGCCCCATGACGATAGCCTATTTTAGGTAGTTAGCATAGAGATGCTTAGTGTACTTTTAGCTGTGGTGAAAGCAAACGTTCAGAGATACAGAGGTACATCTTACTCAATGTACTAACAAGACTATGAGACGACAACGTTGAGGAAATAAACATGCTTATGTCTCCCTTTCCCTCGGTGTCACACACACACACACGCACACACGCACACACACACACACACACACACACACACACACACACAGACACACACACACGTTCATGTACTGACCTGTGAATGTGGTAGGGAACTGCGCCATGGTTCAGTCAGTCTTCTGCAGTGACACAACACCTGAAACAACACAGTGAAGAACAAGTGATGAAGTGCTGATCTCATCAAACATTTCATTTCGTAACAGAATGCATCAATAATTATTTCATAATCACACAGACAGTTGCCAAACACATGCTGGCAAATACTGTTAGCAGCACCTCTAGCCTATTCTCAACGACATCAACTTCTGTCTCCTTGTTCTTACTTGCTCAGTGACACACAACAGAAACACACACAGAGACAGAGACAGAGACAGAGACAGACACACACACACACACACACACACACACACACACACACACACACACACACACACAGAGCTGAATAGCATTTTGACTGTTTTATTAGTGGCAAATTCTGGCCATAATGTAAATGGCCATGGTTCAGCTACTGTACCACTTTCACTGCTTTACAACCCAGCTAGATCAGGGCTCCAGAATGCGACCAATGTCAAAAGTGAGTCTGGAGCCCTGTAGATGACCTGTAGATGACCTGTAGATGACCTGTAGATGACCTGTAGATGTGTTACAGCAAAGTAAGATATCCAAATAACAGCTGGGCAGCTGACAACGTCGCTGATACAAACTCATTCACACACAGATATTTCCCAGCATGTGGCTGGTGCTACCGTGCGTTCCTTTATCGCAAAAGAACTGGGACGTGGAGGCTAAATGACGTCACATCCGTTTTGTTAGCGTTCCATTTGCAGAAAAGTTGAGCTGGGAAGTTCACTGTTCACTGGTCAGATCCACTCGCTAGCCAGGCTAGCCATTGTTAGCAATAACAGTTGATAACAAGGCATTTCGTGGCATTTTGCGCATACAATCACTGCAGCCTCATGTCCACACAGATAGAAATAGGCCGTGCTGTGTGTACAGCTGATTTAATGAGACACAAACAAGACAGAAGTGCTGAATAGCATTTATACGATTATAACTACTGTTGTTGCGCGGCGCAGCCATCTTGGATTTTTTACGTCGGGGCTGCTGAGACTCCTACGAGTTTGGAATGGGGAAATACCAGCTCTAGTGACGTCACGTCCCAGCTCATGAACTTTGAACCGGTAAGATGACCAGTTCCCAGTTATAAAGGAATGCACGACTAATCTCCCACTTTGTCACCCTATGAGGTTGTGAATTCCCGTTTGGTTTCCGGCCCTGAGCCCAGTAAGTGGACGCAAACACGACAACACAAACATCAACGTCATAAACTCAGCAGCACATCTCCGTCTATGTGGCAACTTTTTCCTATCGGGTGTGTTCTGGATGCTACTAAATGGTGATTGAGAGATCTGGATCAGCCTGCTGTCTGTCAGCCATGTGGGAGGCAGGCTACCGACAGTCCACAGGGAATGAAATCAAGCGTTAGCCACGTCGTCAAACGCCGAACCAAACCTTTATTTATGTAGTGACGCTTCGCTGTGCATACTTGCTCTTTTTCAAAGAACACCTGTTTCACACTCACACGTTTTACACACATTCTCATTTGGGAGCTGACCACAGTCAACACCAGGCTTCTGCTGTTGGCCTGTGAACAGCTCCCCTGCCGATCCGACCCGCTTTCCAAAAAAGATGAGGCCTGGAACGTTACTGATGTCTACTCTCTCATGTGAAAGAAGCAAAACCTCCAAAAACTGAAGTTAAAGTTTTTGACACAACATCCCTGTCTGCACATCTGTAGGCCTAAAAGGGGAAAATAAGAAATGGATCTGTTGGAGGTTACAAATGTGAGGAGAGCTGTGCTTCACGGCTAGACAAACAACAATATGAACAGAAAGGGCAGCCACCCACCAGTCAAACATCTGTTTTAATAAAACCTAAAATTACATTTCATTCCCTCCCCACCCCCCCCCCCCACCCCATTTTGCATTTTCAGCATTATTTGACACTTATGTGTCCTTTAAAGGAGCTACGAGCAAGATTTTCGATTGTTATTAAACAGTATAATTACAATATTGATGCATCACATCTTACCTATAATAGTAGCTGAGACCAAAGCCATGTGAATCGGAGATTGCTCTCTTAAGTCTGTGTCTGTCTAAACTCGCGTCAACAAACTCTCTCTCTCTCTCCTTACCGCCGGACCGGCTAAACCCGGAAGTGAAACCCGGAAGTGAAACGCAGCTGCCTGCATTCCCCCATTTGCGCTGCCTAGCAACATACCATAAACAAGGAGAAGGCCATGCATACTCTTGCGAACATCTCTCGTTATATTCTAACAGGTTTTTTGGAAGTTATTTTGTGGTTATGGCCGAAGTGGCTGCTGCAAACCGTTTCATTTCACTTCCTGATCTGCCCTGGCCACAGACAGACTAACACTGGCCGATTCACTCGGGGTTCAAGCGAGACTACTCTGCATTGGTCTCGTCTACTATTAGAGGTAAGATGTGATGCATTGATATTAAATTTAGACTGTTTAATAACAATCGAAAATCTTGCTCGTAGCTGCTTTAAATACCAATTCAACCATTTTTACACGAAAATCTCCTGCAATCCTGATTTTATCGTACCGGTAAGTCTGTTTATAGTCAACTCTGACCAGATGTTATGCTTGATTACAGGAACTGTTTCAGAAGTCAGTGTTTCCCCTACCATTCTACAGGCCCGCCAGGCCAACGACGCCCCCGCCAGGCCAGAAGAGGAAATGCAAAAACAAAACAAAAAACAAAAAAATCCTGCTCTCCCCAAAATTTCAATAAACCTTTATGTCATATTATAACAAAACAACAATACTGGTGTTGACAGTGTTGACAGTGATAGAAGATGCCAAGTCATTCAAAACAATAAGCATTTTGCTTTTAGGAGCATTGTGCCAGCGTGCGGCGTTATTCCAAAACATGTCAACGTGTGTCGTTGCCTGGGAAACGCACATCCCATAATGCAACTGTTCGCATCGCATCCCATAATAATAGTATGATGATACTTGGGATGCCATTGCGAACATAGATGCAAACAGGTTAGCTAAAAGTTTAGTGTCGCCAGCGAGGGCCCCCACCGTTGCGGTCGGGGTACGTTTCGAAATCCCTGTCCATAATAATAGTGTCCATTCCGTTCATTGAATTGTCA
>NC_139647.1:18906695-18941695 GCF_964638095.1 Poromitra crassiceps
AGACCCGCACCAACGTATTCTGTATTCTGTCAGACGCATGCGGGATCGGGATCCAACAAAAATAGAACAGGGGCGGATTTTTTTTGCGTACCGCGTGTATCGCCCATCTATTAACATGAGCAGTTAGTATACTGTAACCATCAGATCAAACACGTCAGTTAGTACACTATCTGTTCCCGCAGTTTGACCGGATCCACATGGAGCCGGAACGCATCTGGTGTACATTGGGTTTAACACATTGCTTTCTTCCATTACATTTTAGAACTGAAAGTTTAGTACTTGGTCTTTTGTGTGTGGAGTAAAAGTCATTACCCTCCAGGACCTGATTGTACTTGTTCTTCTAGTATCAAAAACATAATAATAATAATAATAATAATAATAATAATAATAATAATAATAATAATAATAATAATAATAAAATCTCAAACATGGGCTTTATCTGTTGTTTGCCTGGTGATGGTATTATTAACTGCAGCCTCTTCAAATCAGCATTGTCACACTCCCACACATCACACCCTCTGGCTCACACACACTCACTAACTCTGTGCTCTCACACTTTCTCGCTCTCACACTAAACACACCCTGTGACACTGACACCTATTCACACTGTGTGTGTCACACTCTCAAACAACACACACATTCCTATCACACTATTGTAGTAGAAGTAGTGTGAGGTCTGAAGCGCCCGGCATGGTTCTTCTACGCAGCCTCGACTTGGATCCTTGCCACCGCGACAGCCAGACTGTGCATACTCGAATGTAACTCGTCCAAAACACGTCCAAAACATTATCGTGACGTTTACCAAGAACTTGCAATCATGTCGGTGGGGGGACATTTTTATTGTCCCTCCATTTCAAAACTCATTCCGGTGAGCCTGCAGAAGGCTTTGCTAGATGAGGGACAAGCACTGTTAAATGAGGAAATTGCATTTCCTCATTCCTCACAACAAGGAGTTGACGCCGCGGAGTCACATTTTCGAGGAGCTGCACGCCCCCTACGCCGAGCTGCGCCGATTGGGCGCCCAGCTGCGGCGACCCCCTCGGCGCAGTCAGTCAGCGCTGTCGATTTCGCTCGAGCATAATTTGCGCTTTACGCACAAATTCTGCTTGATGCTTCCACCAGGGGCTGTGCGACCAAAGTGACATCATCAGGTCACACCAGCAGACACGTCCCTTCGCGAGGTCTCCCGTGCTGCGAGTTTTTACACACGCAAAAATGTCACTCCGCGAGGAGAAACCCACACGGAGTATAAAAGCTCCAAACGTTTTCTCGTCATAATTCCATGTCTCTAATTCCCCAAATCCCCCCAATCCATTTTCTGCAGTCGCTCCATCAGCTCCCGCTGCATCACTCCTTTCCCTCCTCACTAGCCAGCTTCCATAGCTAACTCGTGTTGGCAGATAACATGGGTAGTGTAGCGGCAGATTCCCTGCCTACCAACATGAGGGTCACCAGGATTCGAGCCCCCGTGTCGGGCGTCCAGACAGGCAACGTTGACCGTGTCTGCGAGTGGAAAGCTGGATTAGCTCCAATTTCCTGGTCACTGCACGAGTGCCTCCCTGGTTGGTCGGGGAGGGGGGGGGCACCTATTCAGGGGGAGGGGAACTGGGGGGGAATAGCGCCATCCTCCCATGTGCTACGTCTGTGAAACTCCTCGCTGTTATTGGGGGGGGGGGGTCAGTTAGTACACTGTAACCATCAGATCAAACACGTCAGTTAGTACACTATCTGTAACCATCAGATCAAACAGGTCAGTTAGTACACTTCAGAGCCGTGTAGATAGAAGAGTCCCGACATCTCCATTCACTCCAATGGACCAGTTTTTTTCAAGGAAGTAAGGTCCTGGAACTCTTGAGTAAAAAAAGCAGCACTGTCGAGTTGCAGCAAAATAGACAGTTTGTGTTGTACTTTGAAAGGGTTTTTCATCCCTTGAATCAAATTGTACATTATCAGCTTTATTTTAGCATGCAAAAGCAGCGCGAGACCCATTCCTGGCTGTTCATTGGCTAATGAGTCTCGCATTTTGGTCCTCAGCTGACGCCACTCTCTCTCTAGAGGACACTAGTACACTCTAACCATCAGATCAAACAGGTCAGTTAGTACACTGTCTGTAACCATCAGATCAAACAGGTCAGTTAGTACACTGTCTGTAACCATCAGATCAAACAGGTCAGTTAGTACACTGTCTGTAACCATCAGATCAAACAGATCTGGGTTGGCTCCCATTAATACTCTCTTCAATGTAGCTATTATGGATTCAAGGCGTACAAATGTGGAAGCTGTCACTACCCTCTCCAGCAACAACAATACTCACTCACTCACTCACTCACTCACTCACTGACTCACTGACTCACTCACTCACAGGATGGTGGTCCAAGACAGTAAGCAGCCTGGCACTTGATCATATTGCATTTGCCATTTGACTCTTGACTTTCTACAGCCATACAGACGTTAACACTATAATGTACTGAACATGACTAAATCCCTGACTGTGTTTTCATTGACGCTACAACCCTCCCAACTTTAAAGAGTTATAACGGTCTACCCCAACTCAGTATCGACGTTACCTTGGAAACGAAATTTTCGTGCCCAACCCTGCAAGTCATGCCAATCAAAATGTTACGCCATCCAGTGCAGGCAGGGGGGTTGAGCAAGCTACAACAAGAGCGACAATGGAAGAGAGAGAGGGCTGCTCTGTGTTTGTCTGATTATTGTGACGGTCTCATTATGGCTTCAGTTTCTCTCTATTTCGTCTGAATCGTTTCCGTCAACTACCTTATTGTGGCTAGCTGCTTCGCAAAACAACCCACGACTGTTTTCGTGTCACCGAGTTTTCAAACAGATGATACGTCGCAGATTAGGCACACAGATGTTCGCCTTGACTTGACAGATAGAGAGCAGCGAACTGTGATTAACGTTAGCTAGCTAGCGCGAGCGTTTTACAACTAGTTCATCCCGACAAACTCCACATTCAAAGCAGTTGTTGGACCCAGGCAGTGGTAATAGCACTGTTGTTATATATCTTATCCTCAAAACTACCCACCCAGCTAGGGGTATCGTTAAGGTCATCCTTAACTTCCCAAATAACACCAACGTTTAGGTCACCAGCAGTGCTGCTGATGCAGTGATTTGCCCCCACTGGCTAATAGTGCATCGTTTACTATCTTCCCACCTTGTTACACTAAACACAGACTAGGGTACGGTTATTTGCTAGCCATGCTCAAAGCATAGATAGCCTGACATTAGCTAAGCTAGCTACTAAAGGATAAAATGATCCAACGAGTCGTGCTAATGCCATGGTTACAGCAGCACATCAATAGCAAATAGCACGCTAGCTAATGTGAAGCAGTTGGAAGCTAGCGTCAGCTCGTTAGCCCGCTCAGGGACATTCTTTCACATCACATACATTTGCATTCTGCTCTTAACTTACCTCATAGTTCAATTTCCATCCTTAAATATTTGATAAAGTGGGACGCGGGTTGTTTATGTAGCCATATAATGTACTATCCTCTCCCCCAACTGATGTTCTTTTATCACCAAAACCCTTTCCTCTGATTCTCTTGTGGTTCCGAAATCCCGACCGAGGAGGAGTTGGAAAATGGGGTAACGTTACCAAAGTATCGCGAGATGTTACAACAAGCATTTTAAAGCCATTAGAGAGGTGTTTTTCTACAGTAGGTGTCATGCTCCCTCTGGCGGAGAAGGGCTGGACGGATAAATAAGAAATAATATGTAATTTGAAGGGTCGTATTATGGTTGTATTCCCCCTGGGTGTCGGTCTGGTAATAAAATAAAATCACTGGACAGCTGTCAGCTGGTCATTCATTTTTGCATTGGGCTTTCTCCTTCCCTCTTCCTTTTCGGCATTGGTTGCATAACTTCAATTGTAAAATTGGCTAAGTGGACGGGTGGTGTCACTGATCACAAATGCAAGGTCAATGGGGTTGTTTGTTGTTGTTTTACATTACATTAGATTAGTTTGACAAGTAATCCTTAAAATCCACTAGTTGGCGGTAGTGTAATGATCGTACCAATATTACATGTGAGCGAAGAAGAAAAAAGCGGAAGAAAACAGGGGGAGAAAACCACGAAGAAGAAGTCATCTGACAGTTTTTAGCTCGTCAGGTTAGCAGCGATTTGACAACAGCAGCAGCGTCTAACCTATATACAACCAAACAGCAGCTTCTTCAAGCAGAGTGTAATATTTTCTGCAGATATATAACGTTAATCGGTTAAAGGTGTAACGGCATGAAAGGTTTGTACTGCCGATCCGGTGTGAGTGATGCTGAGACCAAGTTCGTTATTCAGGAAACGGTGGGTTTCTCTCTATCTCTGGCTTTGATGTGAATGTGCATGTAACATTATGGTAAACTGCTGGGGGCTAACTGGGCTTCCATTTCCTACCACATTTCACACCATTTTCTACATTACTACTTACACTGGATCAGAAAACGCTATAGGGGGAAATGTAAGAGACCCTCTGGTTCCACCTAGTGGACTACAATGAAGGCAGACGTACTACAATGAATGCAGACGTCACTTGTTGAATTATTGGCATGCATCAGTATACTGTGTAAACCGTCGTTTGTGGCAGTAAAATCGCAAATTTTAAACCATGGGCAAGACGCCATGATAACGTTTTTCTCTGAGATTCATTAATAGTGTTTTGGGATACCACAGCTACCAGTGCATCCTCAATGTGATTTGGCATTCCCTTAAAATGCTGTCCTTCCACAAGAAAGTCCCTCATTTATTTTCCTCTTAACTTTTGCAGTCTTCATTTTAATTAGTTTAATTTGTTACTTAATTCTTCCTTTTCTTTTTATACTTAGTGAGACTCTCTAGTCTGTCTCAAACTATCTAGTCTGTCTCAAACTATCTTTCTGGGTTTCTCTCTCCAGAATCTCCCAGCGGTATTAGGCAGCCATCAGGTCCGGGTTCAGGTGAAGGCATGTGGACTCAGCCCACTGGACCTCAAGGTACCACACTTATTTATTATTATATTAGTAGTTTATTTGCAATACTTTTTTGTATTATGATGGCAACATTTACATACATTTACAGCTATCTCCTTTGAATAATGATCTTTAGGAGAACAGAAAATCATGGTGGTCTCTCTCCAGTATGGGGAGCATTTAACACTATGTTTAAATAAAAACCCAGAGAACTCCATCCATCTTCTAGGCAGTAGGCACTTATGTGGATCAGGGTTGAGATGGCAGCTGTCAATGTGTTTGTATATACAAATTAACATGAATCCAAAGGACTATTCCATAGAAAATGGAACAAATGGACTATCTACATCACAAACAGAGGACACATTCTTGATATGAATAAAAATGGTTGAAATGTAGAACAGTGAACTGGATATTTATGAAATATGTACACCATGCTGTTTAATGTTCATCGATCGCTTTTGTTCGATACAATTCACAATTTAAAAAAAAAGTGACCCCCCCCCCCCAAAAAAATGCCAGTGGTGTGATTACAGTGATTAGGCTACTTACACAGTGTCCCTCCCTGCCTCTCTGTCTCACGCTCTAGTTACTAGGTGACCTGGGGATCCAGAATGTAATTCCTGTTGGCAGAGAGGTGGCCGGGGTCATCCAGCAAGGTTGCACACACACGCACACACACACGCACACACACACACACACACGCGCGCACACACACACACACACACACACACACACGCACACACACACACGCACACACACGCACACACACACACACACTTTTGGATTTGTGGTGTATGATGGGTTTGAATAAGAATATAAGTGACTAACAACCACAAGTGCTGTCATAAGCCATCGTCACTTTCTGTGTGTTTTGCCTGCAGTTGGCTCCAAGGTCTCCTTCTTCCAGCCCGATGACGAGGTTATAGGTAGGAAACCATTTCTTAACCTTTATTTATCCAGGGAAGATCATGCATGTTGATTTCAGCAATGCCTTCCTTCACTCGTTCAGTTACAGAGAGTCGTAGCTAGGGGTGGGGTGGGAGTCGATACAGCATAGTATCGCGGTATTTTGTGGGCAATAATTGTATCGTATCCAATGCCAAGTATCGTGATATTTTATTATACAAAATGTCAAGTGCATCATGCAACATTTATGACTGTCTGCTTGACAATCGCATTTTGCTGCAATAAAAATGATTGAAGTGTGTCTTTAAGGACAGTTACAACTCCTTTCTTACTCCCACCTCACCTTTCCAGGTATTCTGCCTCAGGACTCTCCCTGTTCTGGGCTCTGTGATGTCATCGACATAGATGAACACCATCTAGGTAACACACACACGCGCGCACACACACACACACACACACACACACGCACGTCACACACACAGGCTGTACTCTACCATGAAAGATAATTTACATGTTATTCCTATGATCTTGAGGTCAATCAGTGTTTGTGAACGTGGGGGGCAGCTCTAACCTGTGATGTCATCAGCAAAGTGGAATGGCAATAAAAACTCTTGTGTGTGTGTTCTCTCTTCCTATTTTTCTCCAGTTCAGAAGCCAGAGAAGCTGAGCTGGGTGTGTGTGGCGGGAGCACTGCGTGACGGCGTGTGTGCCTACACCGCGCTGCACACGCACGCTCGCATGGCAGCCGGACACACACTGCTGGTCACGGATGGAGCCAGCGTACGTAAACACACCACATTTCTGTGTGTGTATTTCTGTGTGTGTGTGGGTGTGGGTGTGTATTGAGCCTGTCTCCCCCTCTTTTCGCCAGTCTTTTGGCCTGATGTGCATCCAGCTGGCGTGTTACCACGGCGTGAAGGTGCTGACCACGTCACACACACCGCAACAACACTCGTTCCTGGAGCAGCTGA
The DNA here is from genome assembly GCF_964638095.1 of Poromitra crassiceps. Taxonomy (NCBI): domain Eukaryota; kingdom Metazoa; phylum Chordata; class Actinopteri; order Beryciformes; family Melamphaidae; genus Poromitra; species Poromitra crassiceps. The sequence continues at coordinate 18,913,531 of NC_139647.1, forward strand.
GGCCGAGTGTAGGTCTGTACAACCGGACTCGGTAACGTCAGTGCTTTGCTTTGCATATCCAGACATCGTTGTTATTGTTTGACAGCATTGGCGATTTAAAGCTTTAAACTTAAATGAGTTTCTATGGATTCTTGGCGAATGCAGTTCCTAGTAAATCCAGACTCCAGAATCTGCTCTCTTGTCATACCCTTTTCATTCTCATCTCTCCTTCCCCGTCTCATTCCGACCGATTTCTCTCCTTTTCTTCTCCCTCTTCGTCCTTTCTTTTCTTCCTCCATTTCTTGTTTCCTCAGGAGTTCAGGATCCTCTCGTAGGTAAGATCTTTTCTTTCTGTCTTTCTAACTTACTTATATACTTGCTTCCTTCAGCCAATCATTTATATTCTTTCTTAAACAATACGTTCTCAACTTTGGCTTTTGCCAAATTTATTTTGCCCAAAATTGTGTGCATTTATGATGGCATCATCACCGTTTCAACAGGCCAAGTGTGGTACATGGTTTAGCACTGATGACATCATCACTGATGACATCATCACTGATGACATCATGACATCACCGATTTACCGTTACCGTGCGCAGGCTGCGCACGTGGTAAAAACTACAGGATGGGGCTTGAATTTGAAAACTGAATGAATGGCAAAACAGCACTGAGATTGGAATTGTGCAGAGAGATGGCAGATTTTTCAGGTTTTTAATATCACTCAACAAAGCGAACCATGTGATCATGTCTCTATGTCTGTGTGTTTATGCATGAAGCCAGGGTGATTCCAGTCTACGACACCTCATCAGACCTGCTGTCAGTGGTTCTGGAGGAGACGGGAGGACTAGGAGTGGATATCGTCGTAGACTCTGGAGGTAAATTAACACTTGCGCCGTCGGCTTCGGTAAGATGGCTCAGCTGAGCAGACGGTCTGCAATTTGTATTTGCTTTACATTTTTGGTTCGCTTGGTATATTCAAGACTTAAAAACAAAGTGATCACAAGGAGAGGATGACTTAATAAAGTGCTTTATGAATAAATAAGCTGTGTAACTTATTGCAAAACATTACAGGGATGCAAACTTATTTAATGTGTGAGGGATCTGTGTATTTACTGTGTTTGTTTGTGTGTGTGTGTGTGTGCGTGTGCGTGTGTGTGTGTGTGTGTGTGTGTTTTTTCAGTGCGTCTGCAGGAAGAGGAGCCAGAGGAGAGGAAGCTCCTCCCACACAAGCATGACATCATCAGTGTGCTGGGAGTTGGGGGGCACTGGGTCACATCCCACCAAGACCTGCAGGTATTTCAGAACCAAAAGCATTTAAACTCCTAAATACGGGAGGGAGGATATGGCCAGCAGCCTTCAAGCCCATGGCTAGTAACTTTCAGAGTGGGCTTGTGCAAAATAACTCTAGAATTTTAATGGTGTGTATAGCAGTATGATGGCTGCTTTGAAAATATATTAGAAATTGTTCATTACTTGCTGATTACAGTACCAGGATTCATCAAGTAATCAGTTGGAGTTAACAAAGTCAATACCATAACTAGTTGCTGATAATTTGATAATTACTTTGTCTCCAAAATCAACAGTTAACCTATCTGCCTTTGTGATTATAGCTGGATCCTCCCGATAGCAGACAGCTGTATCTGAAGTCGGCCTCTGTCTCTTTCCTCAACGCTGAAGTCTGGACAGCTTCATCATCTCAGCAAGGAAGATACCTCCGTATCCTATACACACAGTCTCAAAGACACACATACACACACACACACACACACACTGCCTTGTTTATAGTGTGTATACACTCACAGATACAAAGGTAGATAGAAAAACAGTGTTGGGGGTAACTCATTACAAAAGTAACATATTACATCTAATACTTTTAGCAGTAACTCAGTAATATAACTTTTTGAAAGTAACGTGCCCAACACTGGTTACTTGGAAATCTTATTTACAGTACACAACGTGGATGCTACTTACCTCCACATCCTCTGACGTGTTCTTCTCACAGACATACAGGATAATGAGGTACGCTCCCTGCTTTAAAATCTTAGAGTCTTAACAGCATTGTGTCAGATATTCTGAGGGACATTGTGGAGAAGATGTCAACTGGAGTTCTCAGGTAACGCAAACAATTCTCTTAACAACCACTCTGTAGGGTTGGTCAGATTAAAGCCGCAATAGTTATGTAAAAAACAATATATATACTGTGTGCTGTGTGCAGTTTACTGATGTCACTTTACAGGATTTCTGGGTATTGAAGTTCTGCCGCCAACGTGCGAAGTTGCCTCGTGCAACTTTAAATATCTAAGCTATCAATTTATGGCCGCTGCAGTTTTGAGATTTTGCAGCTTTTGAGTTTTTCAAGACGTTACAGTAACATGACCAAACGCTGTCTCTGTGACTCTGGGGTTAAGGATGGTATGTCTGTCTCTCTCCAGACCGCAGCCGGAGGAGGCGGTCCCTCTCTACGAAGCCACGGTTGCCATGGAGATGGTCCAGCGTCACCAGAGGAAGAAGGCCGTTGTTCAGCTCTGACAACGCTATACTGGGATATAAGACAACAGAACCCAGTGGGCACCACTCCCTCTGCAGTTCAACTGAATAGCATAGCAGTGGTCAAACACAGGCGTTCATTTTCTTTACCTACTTAATCCTTCCAGGTCTCCAGTAGACCTCATTTGTGTTTTTGGACTGTGGGAGGGAACCAGAGGAACCCATGGAGAACATGTATTACAGACTCCATGCAGAAAGGACCAGGGATCGAACCTGCTTTCTTCTTGCTGTGAGATGACAGTACAAACCACTAAGCCACCCCTGATCCACGCTGTTTGAAATTTCATTTTTGTTTGATTTCACGTCACTTGCCTTCTGTGCTAAAAGACCAGAAGTGAATGTCCGGATTTGGCCACTGTTATGTTACTTTATATCATTTTGTGTATCCGCTTGGCTTCCTCTGACAACAAATGACGTATTTACTGAATGGTAACGCCCACGTCGTTACCATAGCAATCCATGCAGATAGGCTGTTTAGGTCTGGACACACAGATCTGACTTGAAAATCGGATTTGTGGCCGACACACAGATCTGACTTGAAAATCAGATTTGTGGCAGTGCGGACACACTCCCAAATCAGATTTGGGAAACCAATCAAGATAATGATGATTAATGACTTTATCAGCAAATCGGATTTGCCTGTAATGTGAATACACAGTAAGGATTGGACCACTCATGTCATTGACAGCTCTCTAATAAATCAGTGGAAATCAACAAAAAGGAAGCAATTAAACAGTATAACAGAATAACCTTTATTTGTGTAGCACCTTTCATCCACAACATGCAGCGCAAAGTGCTTTACATCAATAGAAGGCAAATAAGACGACAGATAAAATTCATATAAAACAACAAGCAAAATGCATTGCATTAAAATAATCAAATCCAGTAAAATAGAGAGAAAAGAAGACGACAAACTCTCGCTTTTAGATGTTTAGTGTCCAGATTCTTCTTACGCAGTTGCCATGTCATGAATATGAGCTCCATGTGGGGGCAGTGCTGCACTGAAACACCGCTGTCGGTTTATTGTTCGGAGTTCAATGTCTTACTCGAGAATATGCCGACTGAGGTTGATGCTCGCTGGGGATCAAACCTGTGACACTCCGGTTTACGGGCCGACCACCGCTAGGCCGTGCCGCTGCCTCTGTCATCCGTGCTGGTGGATGACCGCCCGCGGCTGAAACAAAGTGTTTGACGGACAGGCCAGGGAACCAATCAGGTATCAGCCGTCCCGTCGTCATCACAGCGCCGTCGTCGGGTGGTCCGGCGGTCTCAGCTCCTCCAGACAGCTTCCCAGAATGCACCTCTCCTCCTGTCGCAGTGACATCGCCACATCCAGCTGCTCTCTGATTGGCTGGTCACACTGCTGGAGGAGATGGGAGATCTGCACACACACACACTATCATCAGACATAGAACAACAACAACTGTGTTGTTTTATTGAGCAGTTGGTTTGCAGCTTTGAATCTACTATTTTTGGTAGGGACAGACTGTGTGTGTACTAGGGCTGTGAATCTTCACTGGCCTCACGATTCGATTACGATTCAGAGGGCTACGATTCGATTCGATTACGATTATCGATGCATCTTAAATCGATGCATCACTTTTTTTCCCCAATACATGATTTATTTTTTCTCACTTTCTTTTTTCTCACTGTGTGGCTACTTTTAAAATAAAAGTGCATTTGGAATTGCATTGTATTATGATCCAAATAAACAACTGCATGTACTTACATTATATTTTATTTGATTATTAAAAAAATAATAATAATCGATTTTTGACATTTGTGAATCGATGCAGAATCGTGCACGTCCGCATCGCGATGCATCTTATAATCGATTATTTTTGACACCCCTAGTGTGTACTGTGTAGATATTCAGACCATATCCAGTGTTGTGCATGTGTGTGTGAGTGTGCATATATTTGTGTGCATCTGTGTGTAGATACAGTATTCAGACCTTATCCAGTGTTGTGTGTGAGTGTGTGCGTCTGTGTGTAGATAGAGTATTCAGACCTTATCCAGTGTTGTGTGTGTGTCCTGCAGTAGTTGCTGACAGAGAGCCCTCGCTGTCTGGATGCTCCACTGCTCTCTCTCCACACACACTGCCTGGCCGAGCAACACTGCCTTCCACTGGGGACTGCACCACACACACACACACACACACACGCGCGCGCGCACACACACACACACACAAATTGTTTGTAAATACCAATGGGTGCATAAACAAATAAATAGGAGTAAATATAAAACGCTGAATTATAATTGAATAATACAGAGATTATATATATATATATAGAGAGAGAGAGAGAGAGCAGAAAAAGCATGTGATCTTCCTTAATATACAATGTGTGTGTGTGTGTGTGTGTAGTCTTACTATAGTGTCTGTGGCAGAGCCAACAGTCTGAGAGCTGTCATCAACCTCCAGCTAGGACCTTCACTGGACACCGTAAGGTTACTGATGGGGAGAGAGAGCAAGAGAGGGAGAGTTATGCCCCATTTTATTTTATTTTATTTGAATGATTCTAATTTGAGTGACAAACTATAATATTACTTGTAAATACTGATGATTTAATATACAAGTAATAACAGCATATAAACAGATGGTAGAGAGAGCAGTTTAGCTCTACTGCAGATTTCAGTATGTGAGCTGACGAAGCCTTACTGAAGGAAATTGTTCTCTTTCAGGAACTTGATCTTCTGCTCCAAACTGCTGTCACCTCGTAGGAGCTGACACAGTAGATCTGTAGGGTTTGGGTGTAACAACATACAGACACAACCTTTAAAAGACCTCACACAGTAGATCTGTAGGGTTTTGGTGTAACAACATACAGACACAACCTTTAAAAGACCTCACACAGTAGATCTGAAGGGTTTGGGTGTAACAACATACAGACACAACCTTTAAAAGACCTCACACAGTAGATCTGTAGGGTTTGGGTGTAACAACATACAGACACAACCTTTAAAAGACCTCACACAGTAGATCTGTAGGGTTTGGGTGTAACAACATACAGACACAACCTTTAAAAGACCTCACACAGTAGATCTGTAGGGTTTGGGTGTAACAACATACAGACACAACCTTTAAAAGACCTCACACAGTAGATCTGTAGGGTTTGGGTGTAACAACATACAGACACAACCTTTAAAAGACCTCACACAGTAGATCTGAAGGGTTTGGGTGTAACAACATACAGACACAACCTTTAAAAGACCTCACACAGTAGATCTGTAGGGTTTGGGTGTAACAACATACAGACACAACCTTTAAAAGACCTCACACAGTAGATCTGAAGGGTTTGGGTGTAACAACATACAGACACAACCTTTAAAAGACCTCACACAGTAGATCTGAAGGGTTTGGGTGTAACATACAGACACAACCTTTAAAAGACCTCACACAGTAGATCTGAAGGGTTTGGGTGTAACAACATACAGACACAACCTTTAAAAGACCTCACACAGTAGATCTGAAGGGTTTGGGTGTAACAACATACAGACACAACCTTTAAAAGACCTCACACAGTAGATCTGTAGGGTTTGGGTGTAACAACATACAGACACAACCTTTAAAAGACGTCACACAGTAGATCTGAAGGGTTTGGGTGTAACAACATACAGACACAACCTTTAAAAGACCTCACACAGTAGATCTGAAGGGTTTGGGTGTAACAACATACAGACACAACCTTTAAAAGACCTCACACAGTAGATCTGAAGGGTTTGGGTGTAACAACATACAGACACAACCTTTAAAAGACCTCACACAGTAGATCTGAAGGGTTTGGGTGTAACATACAGACACAACCTTTAAAAGACCTCACACAGTAGATCTGAAGGGTTTGGGTGTAACATACAGACACAACCTTTAAAAGACCTCACACAGTAGATCTGAAGGGTTTGGGTGTAACAACATACAGACACAACCTTTAAAAGACCTCACGCAGTAGATCTGAAGGGTTTGGGTGTAACAACATACAGACACAACCTTTAAAAGACCTCACACAGTAGATCTGAAGGGTTTGGGTGTAACAACATACAGACACAACCTTTAAAAGACCTCACACAGTAGATCTGAAGGGTTTGGGTGTAACATACAGACACAACCTTTAAAAGACGTCACACAGTAGATCTGTAGGGTTTGGGTGTAACAACATACAGACACAACCTTTAAAAGACCTCACACAGTAGATCTGAAGGGTTTGGGTGTAACAACATACAGACACAACCTTTAAAAGACCTCACACAGTAGATCTGAAGGGTTTGGGTGTAACAACATACAGACACAACCTTTAAAAGACCTCACACAGTAGATCTGAAGGGTTTGGGTGTAACAACATACAGACACAACCTTTAAAAGACCTCACACAGTAGATCTGAAGGGTTTGGGTGTAACAACATACAGACACAACCTTTAAAAGACCTCACACAGTAGATCTGTAGGGTTTGGGTGTAACAACATACAGACACAACCTTTAAAAGACCTCACACAGTAGATCTGAAGGGTTTGGGTGTAACAACATACAGACACAACCTTTAAAAGACCTCACACAGTAGATCTGAAGGGTTTGGGTGTAACAACATACAGACACAACCTTTAAAAGACCTCACACAGTAGATCTGAAGGGTTTGGGTGTAACAACATACAGACACAACCTTTAAAAGACCTCACACAGTAGATCTGTAGGGTTTGGGTGTAACAACATACAGACACAACCTTTAAAAGAAAACAGCCTCCATCCAGCACACCGTAGCTCTATACACGATTAACACAAAGTTAACGTTCACGTTCAGGATCAGGAGCGACAGAGGAAGACATGGAAGAATGACCTACTGAATGTTTCAGTATTACATACCCTACATGTAGGGCTACACAATTTTAAGGCACACATACACACACATTTGACAATTTCATTCATTTTCCTAACTTTACTATTTTTAAGCACAGGGGGATTTTTTTTTTTTTATATATATATATATATTTAAGCACAGACTACTAGACAATTTACAATCATTGGTTGGTATTCTAGAGTCGTGAACTTTTCATAAATATTTATTTGAATCGAGGAGAAAAAAGTCATATTGTTAATGTTATGCTGTAGGACTAAATAACAAAGACGATAAGACGTTTATCTGTGTTGCCTTCAGGTGACACTTTCAGAAGCAGCTTCATTGACAAGAGAATTGGACACCGACTAGGGCAAACTACTTATTTCTGACTGTAGCTCACCTGTCTCCACATAGACCACGCTGTGGGGGTTGCCGGGAGCGACGAAGCCGTACTCTAGCAACAGGCGCTGGTTGTCGTGGAAACCATAGTTAATGAAGGCCTGCTGGAAGCGGCGTATCCCGGCAACACTCCTGATCTCATAGCATCCGCTCGCATCACTGAAACTCGCCGATACCTGACCCGAATTTACAAAACATGCTCAGGGAAAAAAAAAAAAAAAATTGTAATTGCTTATATATTATGTGTGTGTGTGTGTGTGTGTGTGTGTGTGTGTGTGTGTGTGTGTGTGTGTGTGTGTGTGTGTGTGTGTGTGTGTGTGTTTACTGTGAAGTTAACCTGGACATCAGGTCTGTGGTTGAGCAGGTCCAGGAAGGGAGCCAGAGCATAAACATCCTGTCCAGACAGGAAGTGGCTGGGTGGGTGGGACATGAAGACGGAGCGTGTGTTGACACTGCACCATGCCCACCTGGAGGGACACAGGCAGGGGTTCACTCTCTTTAAAACACACCCAAGTGTAATGTAAAACAGTGTGTGTGTGTGTGTGTGTGTGTGTGTGTGTGTGTGTGTGTGTGTGTGTGTGTGTGTGTGTGTGTGTGTGTGCGTGCGCGTGCGTGCGTGCACACCTCAGAGCCTCGTAAGTCAGCACCTCCTCCACAGGCTTGCTCAGGATTGGCTGCAGGGATCTGTATCGGCCAATTAGAAAGATGAGAGTGAACCAATCACAGCCCAGGACAAGGCTGGGATCAGGAAGACTGACGAGGCACTGCTTGTATGTACAGTACTTAAATTATTATATATATTTTATGATGTATTTCAAGCTATTTGGTGTACTTCAAATGAGAGGTATTTGATTTATTTGGATGTGATGCATTTTTAAAGTTAATTTACATATTACGTGTGTTAATTTATGCCAATGGCTTTCCTTCTCCTGTGTGTCGGACCCACCTGAAGAAGTCCTGATTGGAGGAGTGGATTTCTAGCACCGTCTCCCTCTGCTCTAAAGCCCGCCTTCGAACAATTGTTGGCAGAACAGCCATGACATCATCAGGGAAATAGGCAGGGCAGGTGTAGGAGGTGGGCAGCACGTCAATGTAGGGGAACCAATCAGAAGCCTCTGCTCGGTGTCTCTCACACACCAGGAACACACAAAGAGCCAATAGTGGGGAGAGGCGGGGCTTCCAGCTGTCAAGAGACGAGCAGAGTGACAGCTCATTGGCTAAAAGCACAGGGACAGACTGGGGACACACGCCAGCCTGTGGCTGCGGGGTGGGCGGAGTCAGTGCACCATTTAAAAATGCTACCAAGAATGCTACCACAAAATATGCAATATGCCTAACACAAGTGGCTGGCACTGTTTACGCCATAGCCAATCAACTAAAGCTTTAAATAATGAATATGATATTGAATGAATAATGATGGCGTAGACACTGTACCTTTTATCTGCATCTAACATCTTTCTTACTGTTATTTGAGTTATGAAAGGTGTTTGCGTAAGGTGGACCCTTGTGCACTGTGCAGAGACGCTTATCAACTGAGACTACATGATACTGTAATCAATTGTATGAGTTTGTTTGCATTGTTTATTTGTTTTACTGTCTGAGTAGAAGGGCAGGGACACATGTAGGGATGGGACGATAAATATCGAAATTCAATATATTGCAATACAAAAATGTGACAATATATATCGAGGGGCAGACAAAAGAATCGTGATATTAGCTCCATTTTATTCTACTGAAGAAATCACAAATGAGATCGTTTGACCATCACAATTCCACAAGCTCTCAATCTAAATTAGATTATTTGCGCTTGGATAAACATAATTCTGCTGCACAGTGAGATATTGTTATCATTGAACTTGTATTTATGACATCGGATCGTGGTTGTCTTGAATCGCAAACCCCAGATCCCCTATCGAGTCGTATCACGAGATAAGCAACTCCTAACACCCGTCTCTAGTCATGTGTGTGTGTGTGAGTGTGTGTGTGAGTGTGTGTGTGTGTGTGTGTGTGTGTGTGTGTGTGTGTGTGTGTGTGTGTGTGTGTGTGTGTGTGTGTGTGTGTGTGTGTGTGCCAGTGTGTGAGAGAGAGATAATGTGTGTGTGCCTTCACCTCTTGATGTATGTTCCCAGGTAGCTGTCCAGAACAGTTGAGGTTGTGAGGAGGCAGGACTCCGGCAGAGAGATCAACAGCTGGCCTGGCTGACAGAGGGAGAGAGAGAGAGAGAGAGAGAGAGAGAGAGAGAGAGAGAGAGAGAGAGAGGCACAATTATGTAAACAACATTTACATAATTATTTTTTGTCTACTTTTCTGATCCCACAAGAGGGAAATTGTCTTCTCACTCACCCATCCTGCCGACAAAGTCAAAAGTCATTCAGACTCAAAAAGAACTGAAATATGAATTATCTGCAAAATTCGGACTCTTTTTAAAGTAACTGTTCAGAAACGGTAAAGGTATAATAAAATTTGCTATTGTTTTCTATGGTTTCAGTATATACACAGAAAGGGGCTTGTTCACACACACACACACACACACACACAGCTGCTTGCCCAACCGAGGGCAGCGCTCTCCCTGAACTAGCATAAAAACTAGCCGTTGCCGCAGCCCACAGTTAACATTGGAACTTGATAGTTGGCTTACCTTTATCGTTTTCTGTGTCTGCAGTCCTCTGCCAGTGTCTGGAGAGAGACAGGTCACAATAGTGAAGACAGACGCACGCGCACGCACGCACGCACGCAAACACACACACACACACACACACACACACACACACACACACACACACACACACACACACACACACACACACAGTACCAGTGAAGTGGTTTGGCTGCAGCAGAGTTGAGGTGAACCCTCGTTGGTGAAGAAACTTCATCAGACTCACATACTGCTGCTGATGGCAGAGGGAGACTGGAGAGAGAAAGAGAGAGAGAGAGAGACAGATGATGGTACAGACTGGCAGGGTGACAGGTCTCCAGTACGGCAGTAAAAGGCCCGTTACTAACTAAATGGTGGATAGGGGCCTAAACCAATAACCTGACGCTGCCAGATGGATGTAGGTTGCTTCACATTTGTTTCACAATCTACATCCATGGTGGTATTGTGAACTTGTGAACTCAACACCGCCCCATCTGGTGGAGTCAGGTTACTAAACCAATGCACAATGGCAGGAACCGGAAAACACATTTACCGGGTACATGTGCGCCAAAGAAATCTTCCATTTAGCTAACGTTAGCAAGCTAGAGCCTGATAACATGAGGTGGCTAATGTTGAAAAGTTACATACATAAAACAAAACGTTGATGCAATATGGCATCGCCGCCTGTTCGTGGCGACTAGTTATCCTACACAACTCGAATCTGCGTTTCAACAGGGGGACGATAGAAATGTGGCACGACGTACGACATGTTCCGGTGCCGGAACCACGCTGAGAGGTGTAATTCAAGTGTAATGGGAACCGACGCACGGTTAGGGTAAATACTGTAGTAGTAGTAGTGGGGCTTCTACCTGATTGGACAGTACTCTCCTGTTTCCGCCTCCTCTTCCTCTTGGCTCGTCCAGACCTACAGCCACACCCCCCCATGATGCTCTACCTGTCAAACAAAGGACTAATTAATGCATATTCTGGTGTGACAACCAACCCCAGTTTCCCCTACTTAGGCCATGTTCACATTACAGGCTAATCTGATTTGCTGATAAAGTCATTAATAAACTAAACAGCCTGCACTGAAGTCACATCAGTCGAAAGCAGATACCTCCATATGTGGTTTGGGACAAGTGACACAAATCAGACTTTGAGCGTCCAGACTCATAAAACCAATCTGGATAAAGTCATTAATAGGTCACTAAAGTTCACTAATCAGATTTGGCCTCCTAGTCTGAACATGGCTAGACATGAGAGGAATTACCTGGGCTGGGTCTGAGTGGATCCAAACCATCCAAACCTACACAACACATATCGCGCTCAGAGCTGTTTGTAGCCACTCTACTTAGTTATTCAACAAATACAATACAACATATTTGTGATCTGTGTTAAATCCAGCTCTTGTGCGATTTCTCTCTGTGCCAGTACGCCCATGGCATGAGTGCGCCACATGGTTAAGTTGTTTTTCCGGGTATGCGCGCTGGTGCTGCGCACGAAAACGTAGCCTTTCCTCCCCAGTTCCCTCCCTTCCTGCAGCTCACCAGCTCACCACTGGCTCTCCTCTTCAACTTCCCCGCAGGTTCACTGAACAAGTTCAACACACTGAACACAGCAAGAATACATTTGAAGGTAAGGTATCTGGGTAGTTAGCTGATGAACGAAAGTGTGAATATTTAGCTAACAATGTGTTTGGGAACGGGTAAGTGGATATGCTAATGTTAGCCTTATGTAACAAAAATGTAGCGTGTAAAATCTGAAATCAATAGATCCGTTTCATGCACTTTATTAACTATATGAAAAGGTGTCACATCAAAATGCATGCTCTGAAACTTTCCAGTTTAATGTTTCAACGATTCATTGCTTGGAGAGGGACAAAAATCTATATCTCAGTCAGGTGTTGATCCATGCACAAAATGGTTTGATTCACCCGAAATGTTCTTTCTCCCACAGTACTCCCTAAACTAACACGTTACAGCTCCTATCGTAACCAAGCACCTGAAAACTAACTAGAAACTACTAGTTTATTTGGCGATATGGGCGAGTTTTGATAAAAATGTCTGTCTCTGCATGTCGTTCAAGCCGCTGCCTCATGTCTTGCAGTTTGATCATCTTTCATGTAGGCTACAGTAGGACAGAGTTCATTCAAATTTGCATTTAGCTGAGTCATGGTGGCTGACTCTCTCTCTGAGTTTCGGCTGAGATTGGTCAGTATTGTGGCACATGTGTGTTTAGCATGTAGATGACACTGTTAAATTAATGAATATTTAATATTGTGTGTGTGTGTGTGTGTGTGTGTGTGTGTGTGTGTGTGTGTGTGTGTGTGTGTGTGTGTGTGTGTGTGTGTGTGTGTGTGTGTGTGTAATGTCTTGACCTCTCTCATTCTCTCCCTCCACAGCCATGTCTACCAGGGTCGTTGTGGTAACAGGCGGTAACAAGGGGATTGGTCTGGCCATAGTCAAAGCCCTGTGCCAGAAGTTTGAAGGAGATGTTTACCTCACCGCCAGAGACAGGTAGACTGGACACATCATAGTAATAACTAGAAGAAAAAAAATCTTCTTTTTTTTCTCTTTTTTTTGTTCGATAGGGGACAGGTGTACATTAATGAACATTTAAAAAAATGTAAATGCTCGACAATTGCAGTCACAAGACTGATTTCCATTGTTAGTCCCCCTGCCAGATGATACAGGCTTAGAGTCCTGATAGGGGTAAAAAGTATACATAGTGCAATAAAAACATATTTAAAATGTAAACACAATACAAAGTGCAAGTATGCAGAGAGATAGTCCTAATAGGGGTAAAAAGTAACATAGTGCAACAAAACATATTTAAAATATAAACACAATGCAAAGTGAGAACCTGAGTTAGAGCTCTACATAGCTCTACATAGCTAAGTGAAAAGTGCAGAGTACAAAATATACAGGAATTACAGTCTGATACTAAAACCTGAGTTTGGGATCAACATACAGCTAAAAAGTGAGATCTACATAGAAGACTTACTCAGACAGATATAAGAGTCAAAAAACCTCGTACTTTTATCACAAATTAATGAAAGAACAAACAAACATGACAATTCACCTTACTTTAAGGCTTCTGGGTGGGGTCTACAGTCAAACAGCTATTAATCCAGGATGCAACAAATGATTGATTACTTCGAAATGTGAGCTTTGAACCTTCAAGACACATAATGTTCCTCACCTGAATGAAAGACCAATAAAAACTCAAGCCAGGGCGCGTTGCTGTGGGTTGCAGCGGTCGTGGCGAGGAAGCAGTCAAGTCTCTGGCCTCAGAGGGACTCAAGACCGTGTTTCACCAGCTGGACATCAACGACCTGAGCAGCATCACCGCTGCTGCAGTTTACTTCAAAGACAAGTATGGAGGAGTGGACGTCCTCGTCAACAACGCTGGCATCGCCTTCAAAAGTAGGCTCATTGTTGTTCTTATTTGTGTTTGACCGATGATCAACACTACTACACTGATAGTCTATATGACAGCGGTTTTTAAAGTGGGAGGCGGGCCTCCAAGCAGTTTCAGGGGAGGCTCAGTGAATGGAAGTGAAAATAACATTACATTAGATTAGCCTAAATGTGTGTCATTTGGTTAAAGAGGTAGTTCAGAGATACAGTTGTTTTGGGGAATTTGACAGTTTCTCCCACTTTCCCAGAGCAGAAACTCCATGTATTTGGTGTAGCCTGAAATACAGTATGTCTAACAGCAAAATCAGGCTGTGATTCTTGGCTCAATAGTTGAGTGTCTTTTTCATGTCAGGGACCCCTAAACTGACACAAATTAGACCATGGACAAGATTTTGTCCGAGGGTCTCCCATCTTGATACGATTTTCTCCCAGCTGACACGATTTCAGACTTTGAAAACCCCTGGTAAGTTGAATCCTAATAATAATCCCAAGAAATAATAACAAAAGTAGTAGTGCACTAAATGTTTGCACACATTTGGGTGTTGTCATTTGTGCCATTTTGCATCCCAAATTGACCCATTGACTCATTAGAAAAGACAGAAAACGGCAACAATAGGATGACGCAGTTTGGAGCTGTGACCTCAATTAAAAGTGAAGGATACTGTATTCGATAGATGACGTGGACTTTGCGTCTCTCTCTCTCTCTGTCTCTGTGTCTCTCTCTCTCTCTCTGTCTCTAGATGCAGACACCACTCCGTTTGCCACCCAGGCTGAAGTGACTCTGAAGACCAACTTCTTCGCCACCAGAGACATGCTGACTCACTTCATGCCCATCATCAAAGCTGGGGGTACGACCACGTAAAAGCACATCACCCCCTGCTGGCCTGGGGTCATCCCACCAGTAGGGCTTTTCCACTGACACCTTTGGCCACGCCCGCGCCGTGCCATATCGTGCCGATTTCAGTTTCCATGACATGTATGTACAGTATGTATGTATGTGCCTGCGACAAGCACACTGATGCAAAACCCATGACCCTGTGCTGGAGGGGAGAAGACGTTTTTAAAAAGCTCTGTGTGTTCCACTCTTTGAGTACTTTTGTAGCTTCTAACCGAATCTCTGTGGTTTGAGGTTTTAGGTTCTCTCTTGTGTTCTACTTTGTATTTTCAGATGTCTTGCTTTATTTTAAGGTTTCCTCATCGCTCTGAGCCCTGTCAAGCTACTGCTGAGCTGATGAAAGCATTTCCTGCTGCTAGTCCTTGGTACTAAAATCTTTTCCACTGGCAAACTAATTGAAGGCATTTATTTTATTTTGAAGGACGTAAAAGGAAACGCGGTGTTTATCCACCTTTTCAGCTGCGACTTTTGACACAGCCATATTGCTGCTCGCGCTGCTTTGCGACTCGAGACAAGCGCGTCATTAAATATACGCCTTCAACCCTGTTTGTGTCTATTAATAGGTCGTGTAGTCAACGTCTCCAGTTTTGTCAGCTCCCGGGCTTTGAACAAGTGTAGCCCCGCCCTCCAGGAGCGTTTCCGTAGCGAGGACCTATCAGAGGAGGAGCTGGTGGGACTAATGGAGCGATTCGTCGAGGAGACAAAGAAGGGCGAGCACAAGCAGGGGGGCTGGCCTGATACGGCGTATGGAGTGTCCAAGCTCGGATTAACGGTAAAAATCTCTGTCTGCTTGTCGTTAGTCAGTCATATTTGTTGACTTTCCGTTATTTTCCGTTATAAAAATGTGGGAAAAAGTCTGCAAAAGTTTGTCGATCATTCTAACATCAATCTACATGGTACTCCCTCCCACGCCATATTTACCATCATGGAGAAAATGTTACGTTATTTTTTGTTAACATGTCATGTAGTATATGCTATATCTCTGTATTCGTTTTATTTTTTAAATGGATTGCGTTGACTTATGTGTGAATGTGCTCTATATATAAACGTGTGTGTGTGTGTGTGTGTGTGTGTGTGTGTGTGTGTGTGTGCGTAGACCTTCTCAATGATCCTGGCTCGTCGTCTGTCTAAGGAGAGACCAGGTGATCAGGTAAACACTGAAATACAACTTCTTAATAAAGCGACAATATAGAGTTTTTACAGTTTGATTGATGCATTTAGCTGATGTAACTTAGAGAACCTAAGACCTTCCAGCTATCAAAGTGTTTTACACATCTAGAATGATGGTAAATAAAACTCCATGTCCTGTACAACTAATGTAGACAATTAATCTATATCATAAAGATGGGGACATTGCACAGTGACCAGCATTAAATAAAAAATTAAGCATACTGTATAGTCTTATCTGAGAATTGAGGAAAAAGTAGTCTCTAAAATCATGGCACAACTGAGTCCTACAACAGTAAAAGTTCAACAAGCCAGTTGTAGCCTTGATAACGTGTATAATCATGCAACTACATAAGAGTAATGTAGGGAAAATGTGCAAATGTTATGTGATGTCTCCGTTTTGACAAACATTCTGAATATTTAACATTTTCTATGGGCTTGAAAAGGAGAATCAGATAAGTTAGACTACATAATATGGCATCTTAAAAAAACGGAATGAGGATGAAAACATTTCAAAATAACGTATTTGTTCTTTAAACACATTTTTCTTTGCATTCCCATCAAAATTCTGATAATTTTTGTCTCCTGACAAGCCGTGCCACTCATTATTTTTTGTTCCATGTATTATTACAGATATTACTGAACGCCTGTTGCCCGGGCTGGGTGCGTACAGATATGGCCGGACCCAAAGCCCCAAAGTCTCCAGACGAGGGCGCTGAGACTCCAGTCTACCTGTGTCTGCTGCCAGCAGGAGCCACACAGCCGCACGGACAGTTCGTCTCTGAGAAAGAAGTGCAGCCCTGGTGATCACTGACAGGGCTCTGGAGGGCGGTGGGGGGGTGCAACACGTGTCAGTGTTTCCACTTAAAACACTTGTTGTCTTGAAAAGTTGCTGCCACTTTACTAGAGAAAATGGGTTTTGCTCCAAAAAAGAAATCTCCGCCATTAATCTTTGCAAAACTAAAAAACTGGAGGCATGATTTGAATGTGTTGATATATTCTCAGGGCATATTCACAGCAGGTAGTCTAACATCTCTGTGCTCTGTAGAGCCTTCCTTACAAAGTGCACTGACCAAGTTTAACCACCTGGCCAGACATCGCCAAAGCTGGCAACAAGCTGCCTGCCACACTATAAGAGATGAACGATTAATATTTCCAAACAGAGCCAGAGTCTTTTCCCTGGCTATTATTATCAACTCTGTACAGCATTCTGCTTAAAGGGATAGTTTAGTTTAGTTTAGTTTATTTCGATCAGAAAGAAAAGAATATTCACAGAATAGGAAAAAAAAAACAGAAAACAAAAGATACAGAAGGCTGACCGAAAGGGTTTAGGGCTGAAGCTAACTAGCTTGTTAAATGCCCTTACCCTTATTCCTTTACGTTATATGTAAACATATGCAGTACATATGCATACACATGGATACATACATGCATTGATTTACACACACATATAGCACATGCTCCTAATTATACATACATGCCCATGGATTTCTTTGACGTGGGGTTGTATGAGGCACTTATCGATATTTAGTGGCCTGTCCACAGTAGATTGCATCCAGCGCCTCCCAGTTAGGAGCATAAAGCATTGTACGTATAACGTTCATGTGTTGTTGTTTTTTACAAATTGTAATAAAAGTTGAGACTACAGCACCAGTGAAATGTGATTATGTACTGCACCCCCCCCCCCCCCTCATTACCTTAAACGCATTTTAATCTAAAGGCTTAAACTTAAAGGATAAGTTCACCCCAAAATTTTAATTTAGTCCTTATCTACTCGCCCCCATGCCAGTGGAAGGTTGGGTGACGTTTTTTAGTCCACAAAATATTTGTGCAATTTTCCAGGAAAATTGAGTTACAGCATTCCCCTAAAAGTATTGAAGTGAATGGGGAGCATAACATCTAACAACTGTCTCATGTTGAAGTATACGTCACTGGTGCCTCGGGAGTAGGTGAGATTGGCCCATCTGCAAGCAAGAGAGCACCAGGTCGACTCCCGAGCGTTGTGTTTTTACTTTCGGTTTGAACCCCAACCCAAACGTTAATTAAGGTTAGGGACGGGTTATGGTTATGGTCACACATGCCATTGTAAGCCATAATATATAAATGAGGATTAAATTACCAGTTTACTGTATCGACACAATGTTCAGGCAACAGCAACATGTATTGAAGTGAACAGGGAGATGCTGAACTTCAGCCAAGTGTGGTGCTTTGTCGGTAAACAGTAATGTAATACATCCCCTTGACTGTCTGCATATTTTCAAAATTAGTCCAAAATTTATTTGTTTTGGTCTGAAATGTATCTAAAGTAGGCTATTCCAAGAAAAGGTCTAAATATTGCTCATAACTTTAATAGTAAACAATAATGTGCTTTATTTTCATGCAAACAATCATTTTGTAAAAGTATTTGTCACAGGTCAGTCAGTCAGTGTATATTATTTCATTTCAGAATGACTCTTCTGCTCAAACATCATGTACGACATTGTTAATCTCGATTCGACTTCAGCTTGGACAACTTATTAGACCATGCAGTGTTTTAGGCAGCAGACATAAAGCAGAACTGTGTGGAGCCAACATGGCTGCCACAGGAGATGAGAAGATGAGGAGGAAAACAGGAAAACCTTCAGTTTTGCTGTTCCCAAACATTCCTGATGTAATCATGTGACCCTCTCCCACCAGTGCCTGCTCCCAGCTGGAAATTTGCCATGGGAACCAGGCAACTTTTTTTTTTATCCTCCTAGGGTGCTCCTCTCTTTTATATTTATTTATATATATATATATATATATATACAGTATATGGGTTAGGGTAGTGTGTGTCATATAGGTGTGTATATGTGTGTGTGTGTGTGTGTGTGTGTGTGTGTGTGTGTGTGTGTGTGTGTGTGTGTGTGTGTGTGTGTGTCAGCTAAGCTTGACACTGCAAACTTTAAACGAGACACCACTAATTATTTAATTTATCTTTTGTACGGTTTGAGAAATCGCAGTTTAGGTTTTATGCTTTTGTCAACCTTTATAATGGGACCCTGTGGAGCCAGCCTTGAGTGTACTTTTAACTAAATTCACACATGTTAAAAGTCAGACAATTCACACATGTTTAACACTACATAAATTATACCTCAGTCAGACCCTTTAGCTACTTCTGCTCTCACTCACAATGTCACAATATGAGCGTTTGGCACAACTTTTCAGCTTTATTTTATGCTAGTTTCACCTGAAAATACCCCCCCCCATCCGTAGCCCGTTGATTCGTCCCATACATTTTTTATATTTTAATAGCAAATAAAAACAATTTACATCTCTGTGGTGATAGAATTGCAACATTGTAGTGCATTGTGCTAGTCCAGTGGTAGCAAGAACTAATATGATAAATACATTTGACAGTAATCCAATACAGTGGAAACTCAGTTACCATGGTCATCCAGGCTGACTAGTTTGTCAAAGAAGCATAATGTATGATAAGAAATGAAAACATTGTATAAATAGTGAAAAATTATTGGAACTCCCTGGTCGATAGAAGCAATTAATGCATTTCATCTGAAAGTTATTTGATCACTGTGCTTACTGTGCCTACATGCGTTCACTGGCTGGAACAACCAGGCAGTAGTGCTTAAAAGTCAAACAAACCCAGAACACTCCTCTGCTCAGATATGTGATGAATAACCATTGATAGTATAATAGATCTGAATAACAGAGAAACATGTTTCCTGTGTTGTCGTAAAGTGCTAACAGCGATAGCAGTGAACTGGTAGTGAACGTAACTTGTGCACAGCAACAACAGTATGCACAGGATCCTTGAACTTCAGCCAGAGTCCTTATCTAAACGAGTTGTGCCACCAACAGTTTCCTGTTGCTGCTGAAAGAATGTTCAAGAAGTCAATGCTGCCACTACAAATGTCATTCCAGGCAACTAGCGGAGTTTTAGCTCGTTTGGCAGCTAGTTTCAGCTCCAGAAGTAAAACTTAAATCATCTGAGGAATAAAAAAAGTTCCAGACACCCTTAATTTTGTGAGTCATTCATAAACATAATGTGACTCTGGCATTGGTTTCTGGTTCTAGGTCTGTAAACGGTTCAGATCTAAACAAAAGCTACAACAGTATCATCACAGCTCGTCACTGGCAGTAGAATTTCTTGTGGACCAAATGCTGGTCCCAAGTCAGCCTATTGTATGAGTTGTTTTGCCTTCAAAATCTTGGCAACCAGTACATTTACAAGCCAAGACAAATTTGAATGAAGTGAGAGTCCACACCCTTCCCAGATCAACAGAAGAGTAGAACAACAACCAGGAAATCACACCCAGGTGTTGAAGTAAGGGGTGCAGGTTTGCAGGTCCGACCCTTCTCCTCCAGCCCCCTCTCCCCTCTCGTCACTGTGTTTCGAGCCGCTCTCTCCATAGCTGGCCAAAGTCTCACCAATGAGGAAATGATTCTCCATTCGTTTTCAGACATTTCTTAAACTGTGCGTGCATGTTCTACCGGCTTTGAACCGCTATCAACCTTGAGACGGGACGCTCTCTCTCTCTCTCTCTCTCTCTACGCCTGTGTCTCTGTGCCAGCTGGGGGCGGGGCCTAGGCTAAATCTCGTCCACACATCTCGGTGTACACATCCCGTGCTCAAACACACATAGTCACTTATAGAAGCGGCTGCACCTCTTCAAAAAGAGATTGTGTATAGATCTTCGTTTCAAGGGAACGCTGACTCCTGCAGCGACTGGCAGTCTTGATGAATTGTTCTTTGTAACATCTTTCCGTGACGCTTAATGAAACCCAGGAGGCGGCAGTGAGAGCAGCGAACTCTCATTTCTGGATCACAAGGGAACAAACCCTGATAACCCGGTTTTCACATCTTAATTGTCCAAAGACGACTGTTCACACAGCTGAAGACAGGAAAGGTGCTTCCAGGTGATGTCCAACATTAGCGCTCCAAAATGTCTCCAAAATGTGTCTCTTCAGTAGCAACAGTTAGGGAGTCTGCCGCACAATTTGTCACCGCTCAACTTCTGATTGGCTGCCTGCCTGCCTGGTCTGTGGCTGTTAAAGGCACAGTCTGTCAACCTGTCCTCATTTTAATGGCATCAAGGACAGTCAGGGACAAGCAGACGGGCAGAGAGAAGACAGACAGATATAGGCATGAAGATAGACAGAAAGACAGACAGACGTAGATGGTCGGTGTTAGTCAGACAGAAAGGATTAGCATTCAGGCGAAATGGGAAGGCTCTAATTCCTCCAGCTGTCTTAAATGAGAAGCTGTGTGTGTGTGTGTGTGTGTGTGTGTGTGTGCGTGTGCGTGTGTGTGCGCGTGTGCGTGTGCGTGTGCGTGTCGATCTGTCTGTCCCTCTCTAAACAGCGAGGTCGTCAGTTCGGGTCCGGCTGCTGCTTCCACTGGTTTTGCTGCATCGTCGTTTGTCCTTATGAAAGAGTCCTCCATTCTGGCAGAGCACCAGCCCACCCGGACCGCCATTTTGGACCCGAGGGCAGCCGGCTTCCCTGCTCGCAGGGCTGTAGCAGTCAGGCTCACTCCTCAGGTAGCCGCCATCTTGGATCTGACCGTATCCGGCGTCCTGCACGCCGGGTCTGTAGCAGCTCGCGGCGTGGAGGAAGTTTTCCTCCACGGAGGCGGCCATTTTGTGCCTCTCGGCCGCCATGTTCTCAGAGTTCTGCTGGCTGGCCAATCGGTGGTTGGGGAAGGGGAGGGGCAGGAAGTGGGAGGAGCCAATCACGCACTGGTTGAAATCTGGGGGCGGGGTTGACGGCGGTGGAGGAGCGATAGAAAGCTGTCGTGCCAACGGGGCGTCGCCGGGGGAAACTGCCTTCCCTCTGGTGAACCACCACCGCCTGCAACAGAGAATACAACTCCAGCCAGTCAGGCAATAGGTGTTTTGTCCAATAAAAAAGTGCTAACAATGAGCTAACAATGTGAACAAGTCAGTCTTTAATTCCTGGAAGTAAAACCTGAATCCCTGGAGGCTTAAAATAGTTCCAGTCCTCCTTGGTGTGGGAAACTTTTTTAGATACTGCATGGAGAGCTTTGTTTACATCCCATTTGCAAGGAGCCGCCCTACGCACACACACACACACACACACGCGCACACACACACACACACACACACACACACACACACACACACACACACACACACACACACACACACACACACACACACACACACACACACACACACACACACACACACACACACACAACCAATACAGTACATCTACCATTATGATGACCTTCCATTCAGTACATTAATTCCCTAACCCTAACCCTCAACACTACCCCAAAATCATCTGCTATTTGCTGCATGCACACACACACACACACACACACACACACACACACACACACACACACACACACACACACACACACACACACACACACACACAACACACACACACACACACACACACACACACTTCCTACCTGCAGCAGTGTCTCCACGCCAGGTGCTGCAGTTCCAGCACACTGAGGGCCAGAGAGACAGCAGACACGGTCAACATGAACACTATGAAGACGTTCTTCTCTGTCGGCCTGGAGACAAAACAGTTGACTGGATGCGGACACGGCAGGGTCTGAGAGAGAGAGAGAGGGAAGGAAAGAGAGGGAGAGAAGGAAGGAGAGAGGGAAGGAGAAGGGGGAGAGATGAGAATGGTGCTAATACAAGTACATTGACATATATTTGCTAATTAATGCTTGATTGGTTTCATTGGCTTGATCAATGGCCTCGTTAACTGGTTTAAATGGTGATCATGGTAGGATCTTTTCAAACATTTAAAAAGTGAATCAAAGCCATTTATTTGTTTATTTATGTATTTATTTATGTATTTATTTATTTATTTATCCCCCCCCCCCCCTCATTTTTACCCTGCAGATGTACAGAGGATGAAGGAAGATTCCATACAGGAAGTACTGCAGACACAGGAACACCACCTGCAGGACCAGCCAATCACAGTCAGTTTGGATTCATTCATCTATTCGTGGTACTATGGCAGGAATGAGAATGCACATTGAGAAAATAAATCGCTCTTGGTGTGTAAAGGCCTTAACTGTTTTTATGTAGCAGAGTGAAAATATGAATTTCATTGTCATGGTGTTATTACATGTTATAGATAGTAGTAGTAGTATTAGTAGTAGTAGTAATAGTAATATTTGACCTCCATGACGCTGCGTATCAGTATACTCAGTATGTAGGTCTGTAGCAGCGCTCCCTTCAGACGGATGCGACCCGGAGCGCCGTCTCCTCCTTCCTTCTGTCCCTTCCTCTCCTCTCCTCCTCCTCCTCCTCCTCCTCCTCCCGGGTCCTCCTCTCTCCCTCCCCCCTCCTCTCCCCCCTCCTCTCCTCTGCTCCTCCTCTTCTCCTCTCTGCGCACGATGTGCATGGCGTGACCCATGTAGATCAGGCTGGGAGTGGACACAAACACTATCTGGAGCACCTGGGGACAGATCAGTAAAAAGAAATTTGATATATATATAGTTTTATGAAAGATGACAACACTGTTAAATCAATCAATACTACACAGATCAGTGTGGATCAAATACCTGCCATGAAGACATGTTTCCTTTTGACATAATATATTGAAATTTATTTTTTAGGATAAACCCCTTGAGATGTACTATCTCATTTTCAAGGAGGTCCCATAATAATTTTGTGTTTGATGCAACGGGCTGTATCAAATGTTGTAATTACCAATGTCCTTTTTCTATTTTATTCTATTCTATTCTATTCTATTCTATTCTATTCTATTCTATTCTATTATATTCTATATCACACTGTAAAATATTACCAAATGCTGCATCTTTGTCTCTATTTATTATTTGCTACATTATTTTAAATATCTTTGGTTGTTGTAATCATTTGTTGTTCTGTGCTAGCTGCTGGTTTTTGGTCGGCGATGTTGAGCTTGAATAAATGATCTTACTTTCTGTGTGACAAGTGGTTTGCCCCCCTCCCATTAGTTAGCTTGTATTCTGGCCAATGTACTGTACAGTATATATTACCCAGTATCGTATGTGTGCTATAGGGAAGGCGCGGTCGTAGCAGACGTTTTCGCAGCCTGGCTGCTCGGTGTCGCAGGTGAAGTCTTCCTGCTCGTCTCCCCACGACGACTCCGCAGCCGTCCCCAGCACCAGGATCCGGAAGATGAACAAGATTGTCAGCCACACCTGGAGGGTAAAACAACCATCGAGAGAAGGTATCAATCCCACACATATCAACAAAATACATCATTAAATTATGTATAAAATAATGACAGGGCTTTTTGTATAGGAGTTTCATAACAAAATGACAAACTGCTGTTAAATATCTCAAGAGAAAAACCCTTTATGACGGGGTACGGTGGTGCAGTGGTAAGCGCTGTCGCCTCACAGCTCGAAGGTCCTGGGTTCGATTCCCACCTGGGACGCTGTGAACGCTGAAGGAATGCGTGCCCGTCCGCATGTCCTCGAGTGCCCACCGCCCGGGTGGGGTCGTCAAAAGGGCCTTTCTGTGTGGAGTTTGCATGTTCTCCCCGTGCCTCCCGGGGGTTTCCTTCATAGGAACCCCCTTCACCAAAACATGCAATATCCTGGTTGCTAATGTGGTTCCTCCTCTGGTCGTTAAGGGTGCCTGTTCGGAGGGAGGGGAACTGATAGCCTAGGTAAACCCAGCCACCACGTGACCTGCTCTCTCAGTTCCCAGTCACTATCGTGACTGAGAACAGGTCTGAGAGCAGGTCACGTGGGGGATGGGTTTACCCAGGCTAGGGAACTGATTGGAATAGCGTGAACCTCCCACGTCCTATGTCCTACCGGTGAAGCTTCCCCTGTCAGGTGAAAAGAAGCGGCTGGCTAACTGCCCATGTCTCGGAGGAAGCATGGAGCCAGTTTCGGCTCTCCCCAGATCGGCAGAGGGTGGAGTAGCAACCAGGATAAATAAATTAAAATCAGCACTAATGGGGGTTAAAAATGGGATAAAAAAGAAAAAAAAAAGATTAAAAAAAAGAGAAAAACCCTTTAGATTCAAGATTCAATATTCAAGATTTTTATTGTCACTCCATGGTACAAGTATCACGTGTGAAATTCTTCCGTTTACAACATAGTACAAATATAACAGGGCATATGAGTGCAAAAACAGCAAGAGACACAACAACAATAAGGCAGTATAGTGATAAGACAAGTCAGAGACAGTGGCATATTCACTGCACATAGGTGCACATGTCGTGTGCATACTTTAGACGTGCTTAAACATTTTAAATTCGACGTATTTGACATACAGATGCAAAGAGCATGTACCTTATTAAACATACAATTAAACATTAGACATACGTACGTTTATGCACCAGTTCTCAAATAATAAGATAAAATCAAGATAAGATGAAAGGTCTATTGATCCTTGTTTTGAAAATGTCATTATGTGTGTCTGTGTGTCCCCCTCTTTCTCTCTGTGCAGTGTGTGTGTGTGTGTGTGTGTGTGTGTGTGTGTGTGTGTGTGTGTGTGTGTGTGTGTGTGTGTGCGTGTGCGTGTGCGTGTGTGTGTGCGTGTGCGTGTGTGCACGTGTTTGTATCCGTTACCTTGCCAATGGAGGTAGAATGTTCCTGTACTTCCTCGAGGAAGTTTCCCAGCAGGCTCCAGTCCGCCATAGCCAATCACAGTACAGCTGCCTGGAACGTCGCTCACCAGTCACACCGGGATTTGACCCTGAGGAGCAAGAAGACAGGTGGGTCATACGGTGCGTTCAGGGACTTCTCGTAAACTCAGCATCGGTTTTATTTATTTATTTATTTATTTATTTATTTATTTATTTATTTATTTATTTATTTATTTATTATTAACTGCTTTATTTTAGCACAAGACAAAGGTATGTCCAGGTATTTGTTTACGTCAGAAAAGGTAAGATCCAATTCAATGTGACTTAGCACATCAACTGTATTATTACTGTAAGCCTGTATTATGAAATCACTGCTTCTTCAGTTTCGAAGAGCAAACCTGAAGAAACAATGATGCGAAACGCGTTGTTCGCCTCAATATTTCTATATTAATTCCATTTAAAAAGTCAATCTAACAATCCTGGTGTGCGATGGATTATGCATTTTATTCTGGCAACCAGGCTGATCTGTGATGTGATGTTATTCTTTTTTGGTAACCTGACACTGCCAAATGGTTTGTTTGTGATCGTGATTACTTTTTTGGCGTGGGCTACCCTTTCCTTCAGCCTGCCTCATCTACTTACATTTTCCTACATTTCCCAGAATGCCTTTCATCCACCCCTGCCAGAGTTTTTCCCAGTTGAGTTGAGCCGAGCTGTTTCTTTTATTATCTTGAACCTCTGTGACCCCCTCTCCAGCCCCGCCATGACCCCATTAATAAAAATGTCTGTGCCCACGTCTCAGTTTAGCCTCCGTCTTGGTTCCCACAGTCCCCCTGTCTGTCTCCGGGGAAGGAAATCTAGACATCTACAGTAAACACTGGCACCGTGACCGCATTTTTAGATTTGGCCGACCAGGGCTTTCTCCACCCAGCGTTGGCGGTATTAGAGGTCTGCTCCCCGACCCGAACCCGACGGGACCTGAGACCCGATGGCTGGGACAGGGCCTGGGCCTGGTTTTTAAATTATTTAAAAAACCAGGCCCTAGGGCAATTCCCCTTTATTTGATAAAGTTACAAGACAAATTAAGATTCACTTTTTTTTGTCCATAGGCATAGGGAGAGATTTGTCTTGGAAATCAAAGTCGCAGCGCCAAAGACATAAAAACAGTCCATGAAATTTGCAACAAATTAGCCAGCAAAATACTAACAAAATACGAATACAAAATTAAAAACAGTAAAGGAAATGAACAACAAAATGCCATTAAAAAAATGCTATAATATAATAATATAATAAAGAAAACATCATTTATAATCAATCCATTAGATAACATCACACACAGTTTTCTTTAAATAAAGAAAATCTACTGTTCTACCATTTAAACGTCACTTATCCTGTTCGTCTGACAAGAAAAATACTATAGTTGTAAGAAACTCACAGGCTTCGAACTCCACCCTGAGCCTGTGTGTGTGTATACACGTGTGTGTGTGTGTGTGTGTGTGTGTGTGTGTGTGTGTGTGTGTGTGTGAGTGTATGTTTATATCTTTCACAAGTGCCCCTGCCATCATTAATAACAATATTACTTCCTTGTATAGACTTTCTCCTGACCTTTGTGTGTGTCTGCAGCTATCTGTGTGTGTGTGTGTGTGTGTGTGTGTGTGTGTGTGTGTGTGTGTGTGTGTGTGTGTGTGTGTGTGTGCGTGCATGTGTGCCCAGCTCTCAGTATTGTTCTGCATCCTGTCTTGATAATGGGGGCACATGCGCACA
The DNA here is from genome assembly GCF_964638095.1 of Poromitra crassiceps. Taxonomy (NCBI): domain Eukaryota; kingdom Metazoa; phylum Chordata; class Actinopteri; order Beryciformes; family Melamphaidae; genus Poromitra; species Poromitra crassiceps. The sequence goes on from NC_139647.1 coordinate 18,940,727, forward strand.
CACACACACACACACACACACGCACACACACACGCGCACACACACACACACACACACACACACACACACACACACACACACACACACATACGCACACACGCACACACACACACACACACACACACACACACACACTTCTATTTATTTATTTTTACAATCGAGAGGATGGGCCGTTGACATGGCTCAGACCTGAGGATGTTTTGAATCTGATATGAAACTTCATAAACTGTTACAAAGTGCTTTTCAGACAATAGAACATTAATTAAAAAAAGGTCAATAAGATAAACCATTTGAATGCAAGACAAGAATTATAGTCAGGGTTAAATACAGATATGAATAAAACAGGAAAATATAACAATAATTAAATGGTTCTGAACTAAATATAGAAAAGTTTGTTTGTGAAAATGATCTCCAGATGAGTTTGAAGAACTAAATGACATCCATACGGTGTAACGACCCTCTCACTCTCCTGCATGGCCCTGTCTTGCAGGAGGAGCCTGCGGTGGTTGGATGTACCTGACAGAGTTATTATAGTTTTATATTTTTATTTCATTTAAAAGTTTATTTATTTATTTATTTTCAATTCAGTTTCCAGAAGGTTTGCTCGTTTCAGTTTAGTTTTTATTATTTAAAAATGTTTACCTTTAGTTTAGTTTTTATTAGTTTGGGTATTATTATATATATTTTTTTATAATATGAGGGGTATTTGTCAGGGGAAAGAAAAATAATCAATCTATCTGTGTCAATCTGTAAAAACAGATTTTTTTTTTTCAAATTCTTTATACTCATTTTACTGGCCAATGTCCATTGAGCTACGCTACGCACACTTGATGCCTGGGCGAGGCCGCGCTCCTGGGCGAGGCCGCCTGCCCTATTGACACGCACACCAGTCCTACTGTACTTAATAGTCTTTTCACGGGGGCCATTTTGTGTCGAAAAGGCAGGGTAAACACAGGTGCAAGCAAAACA
>NC_139647.1:18949195-18951695 GCF_964638095.1 Poromitra crassiceps
AGTTATGTTTTTCGGTGCTTCATTTTGATCGTGAAGTCACGTGCACACACACACACACACACACACACACACACACACACACACACACACACAGTGAGTGTGTCCTGAGGTATGTGTGGTGTTTAGAGTTGTCAACAGCTTATCTCTAATAACAGCCCTCCAGCTGTTCTTCACACCTTCGTGTTTTCATACTCTGTGTTTTTGTAACATCTGGGAAGGAAAATGAAGAAGAAACTCTTTAGTGGATCGCTGACCAACATAAAACATTAGATCAAGGTTATTATTGTAAACTCAAACTGAAACTAAGACAAAAGAGATTCACAAACGTTTTCAACCAATAATATGATGACATGACAGCTGTCAATCAATCTCCAGGGCTAGAAGAAAAATTCAGGAATGCAACATGGCTGCCTACATGGACAAGCGTTGCTAGCTCATAAATGTTAATAATAAGTTAGCAAATGAACATAAATAAGCATGTAACATAAAAAATTAAACAAACGGTAATGTCTTTGTTTAATGTCGATGCAAATAACCAGCAATTGACTCGTTGATAAGTTGATTTTTTTCTTACTGAACACTAATTCTTGTAAATATATAAAAAAAGATTTATGATTTATTCTTTGTATTACACAATACCTCTTGCAAACACAGGCCCAAAAAAAAGCACCTTGTAAACTTCTATCATTCTACCTTAAAAAAAACACAACTCTTTACGAAAAACACTGAAACTTGAACTGAAACTAAAGCAAAACTAAACTAAAACCGAAACCACACTTAAATGAATTAAAACAGCAAAAAAGAAAAGTATGAAAAAGACGTATACTGTAACTAGGAAGTATGGGATTACTTAGGTGGATTAAATGTTTTACTTCCATGTTAGATAATTGATTGCTTACTTAAATATGGATTGCTAGTCATCTGTGCTATAGGCCTATATACAGTACTTATATACTGACATTGATGTACTTATACTATAAGTACATTATCACCAGTGCAGTGCCACCACTTGACAAAATAAAAAATATAATATAGGCCTACTTTAGCTCATTGTTAAGCACATATCATCGTCAACCATCTTCAATTATCAACATTTCCAAGGTAGAGAAAGGGGGGGGGGGGACAGAAAGAGTAGAGGGAGGAGTGATGGAGGGAGGGAGAGAGGGAGGGAAATAGGGCAGTAATGAGGAATGGGGAGGAAGAGATGAGTTGAAAGTGAAAGTGAAGGAGGAAAAGAATGAGAGAGACATTCAAGAAGACAAATTGTTTTAGTGCAACCTGCTGAAACCAGACCAAAACATGGACAGACATGAACTGTTGATAATTATCCCCTGACACCACTGCTTCAACACTGTGTGCGTGTGTGTGTGCTCATAGCAGCTGGCTGCTAACAGCAGGTTTTGGGGTGTTGCAGATGTCAGCCGGGGATTCACAGACACCAGGTGTAGGTGTGTGTGTGTGTGTGTGTGTGTGTGTGTGTGTGTGTGTGTGTGTGTGTGTGTGTGTGTGTGTGTGTGTGTGTGTGTGTGTGTGTGTGTGTGTGTGTGTGTGTGTGTGTGTGTGTGTGTGTGTGTGTGTGTGTGTGTGTGTGTGTGTGTGTGTGTGTGTGTGTTATGGCCTTAACAAAATTGCACTGCATTCTGAAACAGTGTAATTGTAATTGTCTGTGTTAGTGAAGCTTCCCTCTGTGTTAGTGAAGCTTCTCCCACACGTTCATCTGTTTTGAAAGGAAGGAAGTCAAGTAACTAATTCCTTGTAAAAGTAACTTTTCACAATACTGGAGGTTTGATTTTATTTTATTTTATTTTATTTTATTTGACGGTTACAAATTGAAATACAGTGTACCGTAAATTCCGGACTATAAGCCGCGGCTTTTTTCCCGTTTTTTGGCCTTTTTTGGCCCCTGCGGCTTATATAACGGTGCGGCTTATCTATGGATTTTTTCCAAAAAAAAAAAAAAAATCTCTCTTTTTTAGCACTCTTTCTAACTATAAATCCACTTCTGTTTTAATTTCCTCTCTTGCCCTCTTTTAACAACATAACATAACATAACATAACACAACACAGGTAAGCAGAAAGAAAAAGACGAAGCAATCACCGCCATGAATGAGGAAATGACTCACCTGCTGGAGGCTGGAGATACACGGCTTGGGCTAAACTTTTACTCCGTGAAACACTATCGATTAAGTCCGACATCGCTCAGAGGTTTGAGCAGCTTGAAAACAAGTTTGAAAACGTGCAGAAGTCCATCCACTCACTCACTAAAGAAAATAATGCAACCGTGAACAGAGTTTCTAATGCGGAAAAGCGCATCAGCGCACTGGAGGACAAAAACAACACAGTGAGTCCGAAAGTGGATAAAATGCAAAAACATCGAAACGCTGCACACGCAGGTTGATGACTTAATCAGCAGGAGTAAAAGAAATAACATTCGCCTGATCAATGTAAAAGAGGGAGCTGAGATTGGTGACATGGACGCTTTCGTGGCAAAATCCTGTGT
>NC_139647.1:18969195-19011695 GCF_964638095.1 Poromitra crassiceps
AAAACCCAAACTTCTAAATACTGTTGCCCTCCCTGTGCTTTTCCTGACATTCCTGTGAAATGAATGACGTGTACAATGGTTTGAATTCTTTCCTCTTTTTATCTGTTCCTCCCTCTCTCTCTCTCTTCATGCCTCTTTACCTCGCTCTCTCTTTCTCTCTCTCCGTGTGTCCGCGTCAATGTCTCTCGCCCAGAGGAAGGTGTCAAGGCTATTAAAATATCTTCAGTTTAGAGATTATAAATCAAAACTGCTCAAATCCATGGATGAAGAAGACACTCAGCAAGACACAGGTACACACACACACACACACACACACACACACACACACACACACACACACACACACACACACACACGCACACACACACACGTGTAGTGTTTAAATGGAACGAGGATATACGCAGCTCTTTTTGAAATGTATTGTCTGACATCTTTACATAAGCGATGCCACCAAAATATCATTGTGTTTTGTAGACAGGTGGAGTGCCGGTGGTGCTGCTGCTGCTGCTGCTGGAGGCGGTGCTCCTGCTGCCGGAGGCGGTGCTCCTGCCGCCGGAGGCGGTGCTCCTCCCGCCGGCGGCAACCAGCGGAGGCAGCGATTGGCTCAGGACTTCCTGATGTGGATGGATCAGACAGGCGAGCTCCTGTTATTGGCCGATAGACAGGAAGTAGACCCTGTCAAACAGGAACGGATGGAGGTCAGAGTTCATCCGATGAAGTCATCACCTCATGTCTCGATCACATTGTAACGCTCCACGATGGCCGCGACACACAGGCAGCATTTTTGACAGCTTGCCCAGCAGTAAACTGTGTGTGTGTGTGTGTGTGTGTGTGTGTGTGTGTGTGTGTGTGTGTGTGTGTGTGTGTGTGTGTGTGTGTGTGTGTGTGTGTGTGTGTGTGTCTCTTCAGCGTTTGGAGCGTCAGACTCGGATCATGGACCAGACTCAGTACTCAGAGTTCTGTGAGAGTCGACAGCTCAGCTTCGGTAAGACCGCTGATACTCTACTAGGCACTGCCCTCTGCAGGACAAGGATAAAACTATGTTAACATATCTGGCACTTTTAAATGTGTCAATTTCATCTACAAGACGTAGATGTTAAGAGAGGGGGTTGGTAGATCATGTTGAGCTGGTCATTTTAAGTAGCAAGGCATAAAAGTGTGGGCACCCCTGATCTACACACTCAAGAGCTTTAGTGATGAAAAAAATACAGATGAAGACAGAGGGAAGAAAGACAGAATGACAGTGCTGAATACATACAAGAAACAGCCTGCAAAGTCACACAAAGCTAATATAGTGAACAAAGTTGTTGTTTTGCTAATTGATAAAAGTCTAGAAAGTCTTATTAACTTAAATTAAATTAATTAAATTACAGTATTCTTCATTGGGGACCACTGGAAATGCTCCTCAAGGACCCCATGTTAGGAATCTGAACACTGCAGACCTCATTATGAAAAGTGTGTGTGTGTGTGTGTGTGTGTGTGTGTGTGTGTGTGTGTGTGTGTGTGTGTGTGTGTGTGCGTGCGCGCGTTTGCATGTGTGTATATAGCTAAAAAAGCGTCAAAGTTTCGGGACTGGCTGGACTGCAGCAGTCTGGAGCTGAAACCTAACAGCATTGCCATGGAGATCTTGTCATACTTGGCCTATGAGACTGTTGCCCAGGTAACATCCACGATGTGAAATGATACCAAAAATATGAAATGTATTCAGAATGAAATAGGTGGGGAAAATGTAAAAATATCAATATATGTATTATATTTTCCCTCCTCTCAATGCAACTATCTCCATTGTTGTGTTTTCTGATTTGAAAGTTTTTTTTAAAAGTAATGCTTCTTTTGATGTTTGATTGATTACCGTAATTGATTAATTCAGATAATCAGATAAGATTAATTCAGATAATCTCTCCTATCTGTTCTTCTCTCTTGTTCTGTCTGTGATCATCTTTCTCCAGATTGTGGATTTGTCTCTGTTGGTAAAGCAGGAAATGACATCAAAGAGCAATCCAATCAGTCACGTGATCTCTGCCAGCTACATCCTCTACAACACACAAACTGAGGTATGCTGTCTGCACACACACACACACACACACACACACACACACACACACACACACACACACGTCACACACACACACACACACACACACACACACACACACACACACACACACACACACACACACACATTTAAATACTTTTATTTGGATCCAAAGTAGAGCAAATATTACAGACCCAAACATTTTAGGAGAAGGCCGCAGTACCGTACATTTATATTGAACCAGACACTGATGCATGTACTTCTTAAGCACAGGAAAAGACATTGCAGCAAGATGATGACTTAAATATAAAGTATGCAAACTAAAATTATGTAAGCATGTTTAGCACTCAAGGGTATACAAAGCATCGTCTTCTCCAGATAAAGAGGCTGCCTATTATGGCTGAAATGGAGCAGTATTTTGCTAATTTTTTTGCATCAGGCTTTAGCAGCCTGCCTAGTTGCAGTCCACGGAGCAGGAGTTTGTGGACCTGCCCCAGACTCCCAAACACAAGCACAATGAGTTGGCAGCTATAGCCTAGAGTTGTAATATATTCTACCAAGGGCTGATATTTCATGATATTTCATTCACACACACACTTCTCTTAGCTCCAATTGTTTTGTAACCATTAAACATGTCTGCCTCCGTAACCCATTTTCAGGCTTTAGGTAAATACTCTCTCCTCTCTGTATCTTTCAGGTAAAGAAGGATCCAGACTCCCCTGAAGCCACTCCCCCCTCCACTCCAGGCTCCTCCCACTCTTCCAAGCCCCAACTACAAGGCAACGGCAGTCTGGATGGCCGAGCCAGACAGAGAAAACGCAAAAAGGTGTGTGTGTGCGTGTGTGCGTGTGTGCGTGTGTGCGTGTGTGTGTGTGTGTGTGTGTGTGTGTGTGTGTGTGTGTGTGTGTGTGTGGGGGGGTGTGTGTGTGTGTGTGTGTGTGTGTGTGTGTGTGCGCGCGTGCGTGCGTGTGCGTGCGTGTGCGTGCGTGTGTGTGCGTGCTGTAGTCCTCTGATCTGAGGGATATTGGTTGTTTTAGGCTGGGATATAAAAGTATGGGAAGTGAGACACACTAGTCAGTCTATTACCCAACACAATATCTTGTAATGTCAGTTAATATTGTGAGGAAGTTGGATCCATTACCATTTTAATAAGAGTATAATTTTTCTGACTGGTAAACAGAGTGACGTTCGTGTGTGTGTGTGTGTGTTTGTGTGTGTGTGTGTGTGTGTGTGTGTGTGTGTGTGTGTGTGTGTGTGTGTGTGTGTGTGTGTGTGTGTGTGTGTGTGTGTGTGTGTGTGTGTGTGTGTGTGTTTCAGAGTTGTCCTGCTACAGTGGAACCTCCCAGTGGAGCCATCCAACCCTGTCACATCAGAGAGGCTATTAGAAGATACAACTACAGACACACAGTATGTACACACACACACACACACACACACCACACCATGCTACATGCCCACTACCGACTACACACACATTTATGCACAGGCATACAGTACTATGCAAAAGTCTTAGGCACATGTAAAAAGAATATCCATCAAATGTCTTAAAAAATAATTAAATTCTAAAATTCTAAATCACAAATTAATATTTGAGCAGTCTACTGACACACTGCAGAGACCATGTATGATTATATATATGTTTTATATACACACCTGATTTGATGTAACAGTATACATTCATAATTTACACGTTTCCTCTCTCTCAGAGCACCTATCGGAGGAGTGGGATGGCCTTCTTAGCCTGCTGAGGATCAACACTTTCTTCACCCCCCCCCCATCCCCGTAAACCATTATTTGTCTTGTCTGTTGTTTAATTGTTGTAATAAAGAATTTTCAGTCAGCCAGTCCTGTCATCTTCTCAACACAAATATATTAGAATGATTTAGAAACTGTGGAAAATTTATTTATTTGGACTCAGATAAATAATATACTTTCTTAATTTTCTGTTCAATGGGTTAGGGTTAATAACCTAATAAACAGTGTTGGGGAGTAGTTGAACTATGTAGTTTAACTACATTTTGTAGTAGCTTGCTGGTAGTTCAGCTACATTCATATTTGCGTAGTGAGTCAAGTAGTTAAACTACTTTTTGGTCATTTTGGTGTAGTTTAACTACTCAAACTACAAACTACAAATTTGGGCAATAAAATGAAAGGAAGAGGCACGGCTCCAGGATTCTTTCTAAGCGGGGGATCGGGGGAGGCTAGACCAATATGTGGGGGTGCTAAGAAAATAGTTGATTTTCATTACTTCAAAGTTACTTTATAATGAAGTCCCCACCCGTCCCCAAATAAAACCAGATATGGCACGCAGCGCGTTAGCACATTCAAAATAAATTAATTTGACCAAAGAATATAAAAAATATAGCTATAATGCTACAAGTGACCACAAGGCAATGGCAGAAACTTTCACATGCAAAGGTTTAGGCATGAGGAGTGATTGGTTAGGTTTAGGCATGATGAGTGATGGTTGGTTGGGTTTAGCCTAGGTAAACCCAGCCCCCACGTGACCTGCTCTCTCAGTTCCCAGTCACTTGTGACTGTAAGCAGGGTGAGCCTGAGAGCAGGTCACTGGGGGCTGGGTTTACCCAGGCTAGGTTGGGTTTAGGCATGAGGAGTGATTGGTTGGGTTTAGGCATGAGGAGTGAGGACTACTCCTTTTTCTTTTGTCCTGATCGCTTTGAAGGCACCATAAACCGTGAAGTCAGCCAGGATCCCACTAACTGTACTTCTTGACAAGATGCACAGCCTATGCTGCCTGATTGGCTTTCCCTGAGATTCTTACCCTAACCTTAACCAATCCTAGTCAAGTCTTTACTGTTTATCTGATAAAACAAAACCCAGAAGAACCCAATTTCTTTACAATAACAATACAATAACTTTGCTGCCTAAAAAAACAGATGAAAGTTCAATCTGTGCACATCTCAGATTAGAACTCACAACCTCTCCATCTGATGGCAGCTGACATACACAGTGAACCACAAAGGAACTGCCACTGATGCTGTATTTCTCTCTGTATGACTTTTGAAGTGCCTGCATGGCTATAGGTCAAAATCTGGAAAAGGCTACTGTATATTTGAGCTTTTAGTCAATTTAGAAATAGTTAAGTAGACTCAGTTATGGCAAGATATTAATTTCTGGACTTCCAAACATCAATTTAGACTCTTGATCACTTAATAAATTGATTAAAAGCAACAATACAGTATAACAATTTCCTGGTTTCAGCCTCACTATTTATATAATTCATGCTAATTTCCAGTTTTGGCGATTAATTAGCTCATTATGGTAATTACTCAAATTGCCCAACATGCAACTCTTACCAACTAAGTTGAATTTCATCCACTAGGCATAAATATGACATTTCAATCATAAAAGTTCATAAGAAACAACATTACTGGGTCGAAGAAATTTCCAGTAGACTATTACCTTGCCCTAAAGCCTAAAGAGTAAATGTGGAGTGACACCAGAGGTTTAGCGCAGGTGTAAGCAACCACCACCACCACCCCCCCAAGCTGAATGTACCGATGTACCTGAAGGAAGCCTCACTTTCATGTGAGCGAGAGACCTTAAGAGAGAGTGAGAGAGAGAGAGAGAACAGAGGTCAGCCAAAATCCCGCTGTAAAAAGTTTGACCTGTCTGGTTTAAAAAATGTTACATTTCAGCTGTCAATCAACATGCAACAAAATCCCCCACGTTGGATTTGTAGCAGGGTTACTGTGGGAGGACTGAAGCTTACATGGTAGACTATACACCACAAGCTGAATTTAACTGAATGTACTGTATGTACTGTATGTAGGTTTAAGCAACCACCAAGCTGAATGTCCTGACGGTACCTGAAGGAAGCCTGGCTTTTGTTTGAGTGAGCGACAGTGACAGGGAATGAGAGAGAGAGAGAGAACCAGAGTCAGGCCAAAGTCCCGCTGTAAAAAGTTTGACCTGTCTGGTTTTTAAAATGTTACATTTCAGCTGTCAATCAACATAAAGCTGGTGTGTGTGTGTGTGTGTGGGGGGGTCATAAAGTCTCAGAGAAATTGAATGGTAAAAAAAAACTAAGATAAGAGCTCTTCCTTTATGTTTTTTTAATTTTCCAGACATTTTATGCTTTATTGACAGACGTATCGTAAGAGAAGGACACAGAAGTGTGGGAGAGAGAGACAGAGAGAGAGGGGGGGGGTGACCACAGTGAGGTCACTCTGGGAGGACTGAGGCTTACATGGTAAACTACACACTCAACTCAGTGTGCCACCAGGGGACACCTTCTGGTCTTAATTAATAATTACTTTATTGAACAGCCAATCAGTATCCTCCAACAACCTGCTAGAGGTTTGAACTGGGGGTGGAGCCTAACCCGGTTTTCGGAAAAGCACAAATATGTGGGTTTTTACCATTGACAGTAAATAATGTTATTTATTTCATACAAATATTTATAAATTATAACACATCCCTGGTTAGAACTCACAACCTCTCCCTCTGATGGCAGCTGACATACACAGTGAACCACAAAGGCACTGCCACTGATGCTGTATTTCTCTCTGTATGACTTTTGAAGTGCCTGCATGGCTATAGGTCAAAATCTGGAAAAGGCTACTGTATATTTTAGCTTTTAGTCAATTTACAAATAGTTAAGTAGACTCGATGGAGGAGACATTGCAGCACTGTCCCGTCTTTAACATCACCAGCTGTTTACGCCGGGGATCACTGCACAAATCCGATTGTTGGGTACAAGTTGGGTAGCAGCATAATTACTCAAATAAATAAAACTAATAATATTGGTTGCATGGTCGAGGGTGAGGCCACATTAGCATTCATATATAGCCTATTAAACTAAGGAACGTATGTGATTTATTTCATTGTCCGCTATCAAGAAGAGTAATTCAGTTGGTTAATGAAATCGCTGGGCTGGGCGCAGAGTGTTTGGTTTGGTGTGGGAGAAGGCAAGAGCTGTCAAAACAGAAGCCTCGCTCCTGGCCAATCACCGAGAGGCTGCCTGCTCCAGGCGCTTTGAGATCACTGGTAAACATGAGACTGGTATTTGTGAATATTGCAATATGAAGGAAAGTAGAACATGTAATGATTGATTGTCCTCACCAGTGTTGGGCAAATTACTTTCAAAAAGATACATATTTATTACAGTTAACAGTTCAAATATACAAGTTATAAAACAGTTATAATATTATTTTTCAAACATAAAGATAGTAAAAAAGACAAAATATTTTTTCAAAAAACAAGCTAATATTACTAAATACTTTCTACTTTCAAAAACACATATTTATTATACAGTTAACAGGTTCAAATATACCGGTAGTTATAAAACAGTTATACATTTTTAAAGATAGTAAAAAAAAACACCAGACAAAATAATTTTTCAAAAACAAGCTAATATTAGTTATAATGAGAACATAGGTAGGAAGAACACAAGGAACATAAGAACATAGGAACATAAAGTTTTCAGATAAGCATTAATTTATGCTGTTTTAACTTTTTTTTTTTACTTTTATAATGGGTACCAAAACAGGGAGGTCATGTGCAACTACAGTTGGTACTGCCCAACTCATTTTCTCTGGCTGGGGGGCTGTAGCATCTCCTGGAAACTGACGGGAAACACGAGACGTCCTGTGGGAGCAAAGACACATTAAAGCACACTAACATGAAGGCCAGGCTAGCACTTACAGTTGTTTCTTATCTTTGGTCTCAGACATGCAGTGACGTCTGTTCATTTTGGCAAAAAGATATGAATGGAAATGTCCAAGCTTTCACACTGCCTGCAGAAGCATGCCTCTTGCTCAGAAAAGCTGCCTCGGCTCAGTTAAGTAGGGATGGCATCATAAATGCACAGATTTAACCAGTCACTCGCACACAATATGACAATATATCTCCTCATGATAAGATGTCTTGGTATCTGCTTCATGCAACAAACGAGACTAAATCCACAGCCCCTCATGAAGAATCGCCTGCATCAGATCATTCTCAAACCCTGCGCCTCAACCATCACTGACCTTCGTCTGGTCCTCCAGCATGGCCCCTGAGACCAAAGAGTCTGGTGAGATTATGTGTGCCAAGGCGGCTGCCTCACTCAGCATCCTCTGCTTCTGGAACATCAGGTTGTTCAGCCTGGCTATCTCGTCCTTCAACAGCTCAACCTGATAACGGAGGATAAGAGAGGAGTAAGTGTGGTCCAGATAGATGCTTGAATGGATACTGTGTGCATGTGTTTGTGTGTGTGTGCAGGTGTGTGTGTGTGTGTGTGTGTGCGTCTACCTGCTGGTTGTTGCTGCCGTCCCCTGGCGTGTTGCCAGCTGGCAGAGAGACTCTCCACAGCAGTTTGAGCAGTCGGTGGGCCTCCTCCAGGACCTGCTGCATGCTCTTCACACCGCTGGTCAAACTCTTCAGATGCTGCGGTTCCTTCGCCTGATGAGACATGCACACAATAGATCCACTTCAATAGGCTGTTTGTTGTCTAGAATGTTGCTGAACTGCTGTATGTCGGTATGTCGACTTTGTCTCAAAATAGTGGCAATGAAAAGTGGCAATACAACTCAACTAAAAGCTCATCTATCCCCATCCAGTTTTCCCAATGGGGGTGGGGTGGGGGGGGGATACACAGCTGGAGGCTATTCACACAGGGACTGTGAACTTAGTCGAAAATTCAAAATTGTCAACTATGAACGACGTGAACTAGTTCATTTTAATCAGTGTGAAATTAACTTTGAGCGAGCTCTTGTGAAGTGTGAACTCGCACAACACTGGATAGTCAGGATGCTACAAAACAGAGGAAACTGAGAAAAAGTGGGAAATTGGAATTGCTACAAATAAATGAGTTGTCTTTCACATTTGTGTGTGTGTGTGTGTGTGTGTGTGTGTGTGTGTGCGCGCGTGCGTGTGAGTGAAATCAAACCCTGAAAGAAGATCTAATCTAAAAACAACACCACCACCACACATTTACAACTGGGAGAAATAGATGTTTGACATAGCGTGTCATTACCTTGTTGTCCTGCAGGTGTTTGTCCATCTTGCGTGTGAGCCTGTGGCCCTCTGAGATTTGTTTGTACAGGGCTTTGAAGTCCTCAATCTGGCCCAAAACATGGCGGCCGTTGCGATCGGCCCAGAGCCGGTGGCCTGGCACCGGGAGGGAGGGAGCGCCGGAAGAGACGCCTTCACCAGAGCTGCTGCTGTGCTGGTAGCCTTCGTCCACCTGCTTCTCAGCATGACGTCGTGTCATTTCTGGACAGAGTTATGAATGGCAGGACAAGAGACAAAAGAGAAAGCAACACTGTCACTGACACAACTGGGCAGAGTAATAGAGAGCGGCAGGAATGAGTCCGGAGGTATACTTCCGGGGTTTGTGAGAGGAAAAGTCTATGGGATTTAACATGGGGGGTTTCGCTTAAATGCATAAAATAAGGTCTGTGGTTAACACAAGTTTATGGGAAACGTGAATTTGGGTTCAGCGTGATAATCTTCACAAACGTGAAGAACTTTTATGACTTTTGGAACATACATTTCTTTGATTTATTACCTCGGTTTTGCGGTCTAAATCGCTCGTTTCAAGTCTTCTTCAATACAGCATGATGACCATTTTGTAAATTACGGTCCCATTTAGAGTCAAATAGACTGTAAAGCAGACTATGTTTTGGGGCGTGATTCCAGTGACCAATAGCAGGCAGCGCTGCGGATTTGTGGGAAACCATTGGTCTCACGCTAGCTGCTTCTGGCTCAAATAACCAAGATGGCGACGGTCAAAATGTCAAACTCGAGGCTTCAAATCAGGAGTTCACAAACCAATGAGTGACATCACGGTAGCTATGTCCATATTTCTATACAGTCTATGGTCACAGACGGGCAGTACTGCTCCTCTGGGTCTGTGTTGTTGTTTACCTGAGGCGGAGAGAGGGTAGTTGTTGATGTTGATGGTGTACGGGCAGTTGGCCCCTTTGAGCAGCAGCTCCTCCTGCGTCTGTTGGAGTGCCGTGTTGCTCTGGATGCTCCTCTCCAGCGCCAGCCTCAGGTTTCTGATCTCCAGAAGAAGCTCCCCTACGTCCACCGAGCCCGAGCCAGGGACAGGGACACGCTCCTTGGACGCCTCGCTGGATTCTGCTCAGAAGTACAAGCAAGGAGAGGGAAATTTAGCTCACGATTGCACAGCATTAACCAGAATTTCTCTCGGATTTTAAGCCCTGGTTCAGATCAGAGGTGTTGCCGGATTCTCGTGTAACTTGGCTCACCAAAGTGTCCCTTTTAAATTATTTTTCGCTAGTGCACCGACGAGGACACATACGCCCAAACCGGCTTCCCACCCTCAGGCACAGCCAATCATGCCTGTATGGACGCCCGAGCAAGCCGGAGGTAACACATGGATACGAACCTGCGACCCTCATGTTGGAAGGCAGGGAATCTACCTACACTACCTGAACGCCACCAAAGTGTCTCTTTTGAAAAGTAAAGTGGGCATTTTGAAAGTTGGCTCGTCATGTAAAAACGTGTGCATCTTTTGTTGGTATGTGGCCTTTAAAGCCTCTTCAAGCTCTATTAAGCAACACCTTAATTAATAGTAAATTTCAAGTTTAGTTTACTCTCACTTTACCATACATCTCTATGCATGGCAGAATGAGAAAATGTTTCTCTAAAGGATCAAGGTGCAAAAAAAAGAAAAGAAATAACAATATATAAGAAACACAAATATGTATGCAACACAGAAAAAAAGTGAAAACAATTACGTTTGTAAGATTGTAAAACCAGTGTCCAGTGTAAATGTGAACAATTAAGAGTCTTATCAGGGTGAGATGGATTGGCTATTTAGCAGCCTGGTAGCTTGTGTGAGGAAACTGTTTAACAGTCTTGTGGTTCTGGCTCTGATACTCCAGCACCTCCTGCCAGATGACAGAGGTTCAAAGAGTTTGTGAAGAGGGTGTGAGGGGTCCCTGACCATGGTCAGTGCTTATGAAGGGATTGGCTCTGGTACAGGTCCTCAATAGAGGGTAGAGAGACTCCAAAAACAACAACAACAATGGCTGTAAATCAGCACAAGACTCTTTTCAGAGACAACATGCCTTGGCGTACCTGTGCGTTTGTGAGTGTGTTTGATCTTTTGCAGCTCTGCACGCAGCGACTGGAGCAAGCATTGGGAGTCAGCCACCTGCTGCCTCTGGAGTGTCACCTGACACTTAACCTCACCCTGCAACCTGCAAACGCACACACAGGGATCAGAAGTTTCACAACACAAAACATACTACTCTATCAAAGAAAGGTTTCATAGATAACGGTCTAGCCCTTAAAGACAATATGCATGTACAGTACACGTGTGTGCACACACAGCAACGACTGTAGGAAAGTGATATGTCAGTGAACTGTCCTCTGGGGCCTGGGGTCATCTGTAAAGGATTCAGTATGGCGCGTGCATGCGTGTGCTCTGGGGCGAGGACTCAAATGCTATATTCTCATGTTCTAAGTTCTAGTAATGGTATAGAATTATGGTTAATTGTAATGAGTGTTTTGTATACTGTCATTATGGGCAGTAATGATAGTATGTGTGTATCTTGTTTGCGAGTGTGTGGTGCAGAATAGCTTGTCCTGTTAATGATCTGGCCTGTGTGTGTGTGTGTGTGTGTGTGTGTGTGTGTGTGTGTGTGTGTGTGTGTGTGTGTGTGTGTGTGTGTGTGTGTGTATACTAGGGGGTGGGGGGTCGATACAGCATAATATTTTGTGTGGCACGAATACCAAATATCACAATATTTGATCATATAAAGTGTCAAGTGCACGCAACATTTATGACAGGTTTTTTTATGACAGTGTTGGTCAGTCTGTCTGCTTGACAATCCAATTTTGCTGCAATAAAAATGATTGAAGTGAAATGAACAGATTGGAAACTTTATGTCATTAGATAGAAGCTTTTTCCTACGGGGAGATCATTTGCAGTTGAAAAAAGGTAATCAATCGCAATATTTTTAAAATTGCAATAATATCGTATCCTGATGTAAGTATTGTGATAAAGTAGCTGTGTGTGTGTGTGTGTGTGTGTGTGTGCGCATGTACCTGTGCAGCTCCTCCTTGCTGGAGTGTAGCGCCTCCTCCAGGCAGAGCTTGTCCTTCCTCAGAGCCTCGCCTTCCTTCCTGCTCTGATGCAAGTTGGTCGTGCGCCGGGCCAGCCTCTCCTGCAGCTCCTCCACCTCTTTCTCCACCTCAGGCAATCTCCTCTCCAGTCGCTCCCTGTCCCCAATCTGCCCGCTCAGCTTCTTCAGCTGATCTTGCAGATCCTGGAGGGGGGTGAGAATGGCAATACTGTTACACAGAAGTTCATATTTTAATTTGAGTATATTTCAGAGAGTGTGGTGCTTCTCCGCCCGCTGAGGGAGATGTCAAGATACAGAGTATATAGATGTCAATATACTGTAATGCATGAAGTGATTTTTTTCTTCAATGACTGTTCGAAGGGATTCTGACTTTCTGCAAGCAGAATAATGGTGTGGGCAGATTGAGCACACTCAAAGAGTGAGGATTAGCATGTAGCATAGCGTTACACTGGCATAGTGAATGTGCAGGTGACTTGCCTGCTCGTATTTCTGCAGTTGGGCTTTGTGCGCGGCCTCTCTAGCCTTGGCCACAGCGTCATTGCTGTGAATCTGACGACACAGCTCTGAAATCTGCACAACAGAAGAAGGACAGACGGCTTCGTGTGAGACACGCCTAACACAGAATCATAGTGACGGCACAGTAGGGTCACAGCAAACAATATTTGCTGCCGTGATAAATCAAACCACAGGATAGGTTATTATCTCAATTGCTCTAAAGTCAACAATGAGTGAACTGAGGTGTGTTGTTTTAAGCTCACCTCTTTGTCCTTTTCCTGGACGAGTTGACCGAGCTCCTGGATGGATCTGCCGCATTTCAGAGCGTTTTGCTTCTGCGTGCTGATCTCCTTCTTGTTCTCCTCCAACTTCCCAGTCAGGGTCTGTTTTTTAATGAGTTCATAATTAGCAACTCTTCAATCAAACAAAACTTCAATACTGTGCAATAAAAATAAAAATAAAGTTGTCTCTATGTACCGTACGTACCTTGTTCTGGTTCTGGGCTCCCTCCAGTGCTTTCGCCACATTTTCATTGGTGCTTTTTGCATGGGTGAGCTCATCATTCAACAGCTTATTGTGGGACTCCAAACGGCTAAGGTCACTCTGCTTCTTAGCACAAGTACAGAATACATGACAAAGAAAAGAGGAAAAAAAACATGAGCAAATATCAGCAAGTATGTTTAGTGACACAGTGCTATAGTGACCTGTTGTGATTTAATTAAAAAATAAATAAATTATTAATTAAATTAAATATCTGTGTTATGGTCCATTTCACTCCTTTCACTCTTAAACATATGGCATACACACACTCATACTTCTGTACTTCTCTACTACTTAGCTGAGAGACACTGACAAGTTAAACCCCCCCCCCAATAATGAAGGACAACCATGAATAACCATACAATTCACCTGGCAGAATATTTGAACAGCTGCAGTGACAACATTCTGGTTAACCTTATATGCATTCCCAGTTAAAGTCACATGTTAGCGAGCGTCAGTCATCTTATGAAACATACGCAGAGATTAAAGAAGGAAACATGCAGATAAGACCAACCTGAGCATCCCTTTGTGCCTTGTTGTCCTTCTCTCTGTCCAGCGCATCCCTCAGTGCCTACAGGGAAGACAGACAGTATCAAAGGTCACTTACTACATAACTATATCAAATCAAGAGTTGATCACTCCTCGTTCTGGGCTCTGGAGTGATGTGTTTTTATGATGCTGCTGTATTGATTCAAAGACAGACTCTACAACAAGCAACTATGAACGAGCTAAGAAAAGGAAAGATGTTTAAAAAAGACTGAAGTCCATGTGGTGGCCCTTACTCTCTGGCACCAACATGGCTGATTCTGATTTGTTTTTTTTCTGGAGCTACTAACACACTACTAGCTTCCAGCTGCCTTACATTCAGGGCGTTGTCTCCTTTCCTCTTCCTATCCTCCAGTTCAGACTCCACTTGGCCCTTTGCCTGCTGCATGTCATCAAGGTCCATCCCCTTCATCGCCAGGAGATGCTCCAGCTTCTGGGCTTCCAGCCTTTTCTTATGCTGTTCCAACTGGAGTTGGGTCAGCACTGCCTGCTTTTCCATCAAAAGAGTGTGGTGCTCCTCCGCCCCCTGAGGGAGATGGTAAGATACAGAGTATATAGATGTCAATATACTGTAATGCATGAAGTGACTTTTTTCTTCAATGACTGTTCGAAGGGATTCTGACTTTCTGCAAGCAGAATAATGGTGTGGGCAGATTGAGCACACTCAAAGAGTGAGGATTAGCATGTAGCATAGCGTTACACTGGCATAGTGAATGTGCAGGTGACTTGCCTGCTGGTATTTCTGCAGTTTGGCTTTGTGCGCGGCCTCTCTAGCCTTGGCCACAGCGTTATTGCTGTGAATCTGATGACACAGCTCTGAAATCTGCACAACAGAAGAAGGACAAGACGGCTTCGTGTGAGACACGCCTAACACAGAATCCTAGTGACGGCACAGTAGGGTCACAGCAAACAATATTTGCTGCCGTGATAAATCAAACCACAGGATAGGTTATTATCTCAATTGCTCTAAAGTCAACAATGAGTGAACCGAGGTGTGTTGTTTTAAGCTCACCTCTTTGTCCTTTTCCTGGACGAGTTGACCGAGCTCCTGGATGGATCTGCCGCATTTCAGAGCGTTTTCCTCCTGCGTGCTGATCTCCTTCTTGTTCTCCTCCAACTTCCCAGTCAGGGTCTGTTTTTTAATGAGTTCATAATTAGCAACTCTTCAATCAAACATACTTTCAATACTGTGCAATAAAAATAAAAATAAAGTTGTCTCCATGTACCGTACCTTGTTCTGGTTCTGGGCTCCCTCCAGTGCTTTCGTCACATTTTCATTGGTGCTTTTTGCCTGGGTGAGCTCATCCTTCAGCTGCTTATTGTCAGACTCCAAACGGCTAAGCTCACTCTGCTTCTTAGCACAAGCACAGAATACATGACAAAGAAAAGAAGAAAAAAACATGAGCAAATATCAGCAAGTATGTTTAGTGACACAGGCGGGGAGTGCTATAGTGATCTGTTGTGATTTAATTAAAAACATTTTTTTTTAATTAATTATGGTCCATTTCACTCCTTTCACTCTTAAACATATGGCATACACACACTCATACTTCTGTACTTCTCTACTACTTAGCTGAGAGACACCGACAAGTTAAAAACACCCCTCCCCTCCCCCAATAGAGGACAACCATGAATAACCATACAATTCACCTGGCCGAATATTTGAACAGCTGCAGTGACAACATTCTGGTTAGCCTTATATGCATTCCCAGTTAAAGTCACATGTTAGCGAGCGTCAGTCATCTTATGAAACATACGCAGAGATTAAAGAAGGAAACATGCAGATAAGACCAACCTGAGCATCCCTTTGTGCCTTGTTGTCCTTCTCTCTGTCCAGCGCATCCCTCAGTGCCTACAGGGAAGACAGACAGTATCAAAGGTCACTTACTACATAACTATATCAAATCAAGAGTTGATCACTCCTCATAAGGTTTGGTGACCACCTACTATTTTATGCAGTTATTCCTGCAAAACACATATATTTTCAAGTGTATTGAAAATCAACGGTAATGATTAGCTTCACTGAGTCTTGAATATTCACCTGTTCTAAATCGGCGACCTTCTTGGATGTGTCTTGAAGTGCAGCGTCCGCTCTCTGAGCTTGCTCTCTCAGACGCCGGGTTTCTCCCACCTCTCCAGTAAGACTGTCCAATGCTTTCCTGACAACATACACAGACGAAATGAGGTGAGCGTCCAGACACATTTTCACCAGTGTGGTTCCATGACATCTTCCTGCCTTCTGAGACTGTTTGCCTGAATACTACGCAAAGTTCTGTAGTCAAAGCTTTAGAGACTAATGTAACGTTGACATCATTTCTGGGATTTTGGTACCTACCGGGGTATCCTAAGCTTCTATTAAAGGGCTTTGAACAATTATGTTCCCTTCAAAATTCCTTTCTAACAAAAACAAAACCAGGTCCCAATCAATGATACCTCTTGTGTTGAGAGTGGACACATAGTAAGGCATATACAGGAAGTGGTTACTGTTTTGCTAGACTTAGCAATCACAATTTTCCACTTCTATAACTTTTCCAGGATGTTCATAATCCTATGAACCTTGGTTAGCGGCCTCTGGGTACAAAGTTGCTGCCTACATTCAGGTAGTAAACTAATCATGTTGGTTGCAGGATAACAATAAGATAGTTGATATATCAAATAATACCAAACAAACATGACTATTCATCGCTGTGACGCTAACACTGCTAGTTTCTTGAATATGGTGGGGTTGTATACGATGTATACGACTTACGATGCAGACACCAGTAGTTCATCTTTCCCTGACAGCTCTCTCTTGATGGACTCCACCTCTATCTTCAGGTCAATGTTCTTGGGAGAGACAACATTAATTCCATTATAGGACAAATACAGGTGGATGTATAGCAAAAACACTGGCACTAGCAATGAAACAAGTTGGACTAGGCACGCCTAGTGGTGAACGCAGCTATTTGATTCACTGACTTTCTCACTTGTTTTCTGGTTAAAAATCAGTGAGACACAGGGCAACATTTCAGGCTCTGGCAGGCATGGCAGATAATGTAGAATGGAAGACCTCTGGGGCGATAGATTCCCTGCCTACCAACACGAGGGTCGCAGGTTCGCACCCCCGTGTTACCTCCGGCTTGGTCGGGCGTCCATACAGGCACGATTGGCTGTCTCTGCAGGTGGGAAGCCGGATTAAGGGTATTTGTCCTGGTCGCTGCACTAGCGCCTCCTTTAGTCGGTCGGGGTGCATGTTCAGGGCAGAAGGGAACTGGTGGGAATGGCGTGATCCTCGCACATGTTACATCCTGCCGGTGAAGCTCCCCGCTGTCAGGTGAAAAGAAACGGCTGGCAGCTGCGCATGTCTCGGAGGAAGCATGGTGCTAGTCTACGGCTCTCCCGAGATCGCCAGAGGGTGGAGCAGTGACCAGGGCAGCGGGGGGGGGGGGGGGGGGGATTGGCCAAGTACAATAGGGGAGAAAAATCAGGGGGGGATGGGGTTCGGGGGAATGGAAGTGCTCTGAATATACACATATAGACTCAGTGCAAATAGGTGTATTGGCCAGCGCCGCAAAAAAATATGTGTGTACTACAAAAAGATACAAGTCTTTCAATACATTTCACTTCTTTTATCTAAATGGAAAAAAGAGTACCGTAGATGAACTTTCCAGGTGAGACAATGAGATTCTCATAAATACTTCTCACCCAAAAAGACAACAATACAATCACAACAATGAAACGGGTTACTGTGGCAACGTACACAAATAAAGGAGAAAAATCAACTGTTCTGAGATCAGCTCTGCGGGCTATGGGTTGAATAACGCCCAGCTGTAGTCACAGCTGGAGTTGTGATGTAATTTATTCCCATTAGGAAACAGTCACATACACATTATATGGCACTGTGAGGCCACATGAATGCATAACATCCATAAATAGGAACTAATATACATTTTTGCATACTTAAGTATATAGTATATACACACCGTTTTGAACATGTCCTCGGTGGAGTCATCACATTCCTGCCCCTTGCGCTCCTCCAAATGGTAAATCCGCAGCTTAAGGTTAAAGTTCTCCTTCTTCAGATCTGTCAATTGCTGTGTGGATAAATGTAACAAAAATATTAAATGTCTTGATTCATTCATAATTAATAACAGGCAACACAAGTTTGTTGAGCTTTGCAATGGAGTCATGGCTGTTTCACTCACATCCCAAAATTCCGTCATGGTGAGATGACTGATGGCAGCTTTGATCGGCCACATGTCATCTGGCGGTGGAAAGCGGCCTCTCAGACGCTTTTGCTTGTTGACTACAGCAGGTATGGCGGTTTTACCCTGGATGGGAAGCCGCTGGCTGCCTTTCTGCAAGGCCACAGGCTTCAACTTGCTGCGGGTCATGACAGGGGCACTAGAGAGAATAAAATAGGGATGGGAGAAACCACATGGTCATAAGGACTGACAGGGACATTGTTTTCCATCTCCTCCGGTCCCATATTACACAAGTTTAGATGTTGAATAACTCACTCAATATAACAAACAGTTTTAGGATCACTAATGGTTATATTTTGAGAGCAAAATAGACTTGTTTGTGTCTGT
Source organism: Poromitra crassiceps (assembly GCF_964638095.1). NCBI lineage: Eukaryota > Metazoa > Chordata > Actinopteri > Beryciformes > Melamphaidae > Poromitra > Poromitra crassiceps. The sequence goes on from NC_139647.1 coordinate 18,987,447, forward strand.
TTTCGAATGTGTGTTGTTGTTGTTTTGTTTGGGGGGTGGGAGTTCATTGGCTACAGAGACCCTTTTCACTGGCACTGAGATGTCATTTAGGTAGCCTTGACGCGAGACTCAGCCTTGAAGGATGAAGATCGAGTCTTGCATCGAGGCTACCAGTCCCCGGGACCAGCGCCCACACCGGAGTGTGTGTGAGCTGGCTGGGACTCGGGGACTTGTTGTGCCGGTGCTCGTTCCTTTTCCGCCCCTGGTAGTCCCCGTGACTACCAGGGGGGTTGCGGTGTGCACTCTGGGCCGCGCCAAGTGCACACCGGCCCGGCCCACACAGGGCCGGTGATGGGACTGCCTACACCCACCAAGTCCCCAGTCCCCGGGACCAGCTCCCACACCGGCGGCTGGTCGTCGTGTGACTACTGAAATTAGGCACATACGGTAATAGGCTACTAACGTTACGTTGTGACAGGACCTGAGATGTCAGGCAGTCATGGACGGAAAGAAAACAAGTCCGTTTCAGTGCAACGTTATTTTACATACTAACCGTCGATTGCATTTTGATAACCTCGATGCGAGACTCAGCCTTGAAGAGTCTTGCATCGACGCTAGCATGTTTTAATCGTTATTTCCATGCTAACGTTAGTTAGCATGTTGGCTTGCTGATTTTTTTTATCGTTATTTCCATGCTAACGTTAGTTTGCTAGCAACTGGTGATTTTACCTTCTGCTATGTGACCCGGCAGCGGCTGGTCGTCGTGTGACTACTGAAATTACGCACATACGGTAATAGGCTACTAAGTTAACGTTAGTTAGCTAGCAACTGGTGATTTTACCTTCTGCTGTGTGACTCGTATCTCACGACGGAATCCATGATACACCGACAACAATTTGTAGCAATGTTCGTAGTTGTAGTGTTCGTAGTTTTTCTCTCTCTCTCTGTGATGCTTCGCTCTTCTGTCGCTCCTCTCTCTCTGCAACTCTCCTGTCTTCTCGTCTGTCCTCTCTCTCTCTCAAAGCACAGCGGGGTCACGCAACTTTTATAGCCTCCGATATGCAAATGTAGAGGCGGGTCAATATCTAACGGCGCTACATTTGAAAAGTATGTCGACTTCCGACCAATCAGCAACATGCACGCGCGTACACGCGGGGTCATCCCTATGTTCCCTGGGTCCTATGTTCCCCGTTTTTCCCAATGGTGTCCACCCGCAATGCCGACCTTAGATCTACTGTGTGCCACTTAGATCATCTGTCACATTCACTGACTAATCAACTTAGCTAGAGTCAGAATGTCCCCAGTACAGTGTGTAGAGGACATCCTGGACTGTCCCCAGTACAGTGTGTAGAGGACATCCTGGACTGCTGGATGATGACTAAGGATGATGTCAGTCGGGTCACGACTGGAAGAAACCAGACCATAACGCGACACAAAGTTAAAAAACAAGAGATTTCTTGTTGATTCACTGTTAAACCTTCACAGGAAGTTCCAAGCTGAAAATCCAAACAGTCTTGTCCTACGCTGTCTTTTGCAGACAAAGACCCTTCTGGGTTGTACGTCCAACCATTCAGGACAGACATACTTGCATGTGCAAAACCCACGAGAACCTCAGCTTTGTGGTTGACAAGCTGAAGCAACTAGGTTTGCTTACCAACTCAAACCTTGAGAGGCTAACAGAGGAGGTCTCTTGCAGCACCAACAGTAAGGAATGCATGTATGGAGAGTGTCCCACATGCAAACTGAAAAGGTTCCCACTGGCTACTGTTCATGATGCTACAATGCGTGTTACATACACACAGTGGGTAATGGAGGAGAAGAAAATGCCACAAGAAAAAAAGGCTGTCATTCAAAGTGACAGCAAAAAAACTAATCGAAAGCTCTTTAGAGGAGCTTATTGAGCATTTCACTTGTCTGCTGCATAGGTTCAACAAACATGTTTTCAACATCAGGCAGCAGTTATCATTCTCCCGAGAGAAGAGAAGTCTCTCCTGGTCATTTCAGTATTTTGAATAAAACAATTGGCTTACATTTACATCCACAGTATCATTTTTCATCATCTTCTATGCTAAAACCTCTCAATAAATCTGTCTCCAAAATATTCTGATTAGTAATGTTGAATTAAAGGTTTATGAATGTCACATAACTAACTCCGTTACAACTCCATAAATAACCCTATTACATCCATAACTATAACTTAAACAGGCAGAATAACCAATATGCTGTTGTCAACCCTGTTACTTGTATAAGATTCTAATATAATTTAAAATATGAAAAGACATGTAAAATAAACGAATGTTATGTGTTAAGTAAAAAGTACCAGTAATCCACTCAAAGAAATTTGGGTATTATTAGTTTGTTTACATAACTTTTTCTTAAACAGAAGATGGTGTGAAAGTGCCAAATGTAAATGGGCATATTCATCCATGGGAAAAAGTAAACTCCTCAATATTCTCACTTTACAAACACACTTAGTGTAACAAGGGAGACTTTATCTTTCATAATATATCAGATTTGTTCTAAATATGGATTTAAAACCTTTTCAAACAGTAATTGTTATGTCGGTAACACACGGCACATTTTCCTGAGAGGTAAGGATCCACTTAATCCAAAAAGGGGCTTAAATACTTTTAAAACAGTACTTTGAAAATCAAACATCAAGAATGCAAAATGCCAAGTTTTCCGATAAACACCCTTGAACTACTTTTTCTGTGTAGCTTGTAGTTTCCTAAACTACATTTCTCCCAGGGTAGCTTTGCTGTAGTTTCAACTACTTCCATGGTCAAGTAGTTGGTACAATCTAGTCAACTGTCTACCACATAGCTTCCCTAGTAGTCCAGTAAAAATGTCACTTGACCTCACACTAATTGCAACAAAACCAAACTCAACTGATTTTGTATCCTCAATATGTCCTCAATGAAGGAAAAAAAGTGTTAAGGAAATGTATGAAGGGAAATTTTTGAAAATGACCCATATGATGCTACCAAAAACGTTTATTTATTTTTTAACATTTTTTTCCATTTTTTTTTCCATTTTTTTTATGTTCTCCTTGAAGCAAAAAACACATACAGGATATAAGTGATGAGATTTATGGCACATTAAAAAAAAAAAAAAAAGGCTTCCATAGGCTTCCATAGGCTACCATCATATTTAGGTCATTTTCAAAACTTTCCCTTCATACATTTCCTTAACACTTTTTTTCCTTCATTGAGGACATATTGTGGATACAAAATCAGTTGAGTTTGGTTTTGTTGCAATTAGTGTGAGGTTGACCCACATATTTGCGTAAAATGCCTGGACTATAGCTATGCTTTCAAAGTAGCTTCGCCAACACTGCTAATAAAACACACACATCCAGCAAGGCTGTTGTCCAATAGAAACTTTATTGGTCACTAATACAGAAACAACAGACTACTGAACACATAACTCAGTCTGTGACATCACTGCAACATCAGTACGCAGAGGCGGGGCTTATCTCTGGAGTTGCCATGGCAATCAGAGAACGACAGAAGGGTTCTAGCAGATACTCGATGGGATGAAAGAGCACGGGAATTTATTTGTGTCAGCATTTCTCAGTATTGCTGATTTGTTATCTACATTAATTTAGCAAAGTCTCCATAATGCCTGTTATGAGTGGGTATCAGTTTGCGTGTGTGTATATCTAGTATGTATGTTTATGTGATTTGTGTGTGTGTGTGTGTGTGTGGATCAATATTTCTGAGCGTTGTTGAGCAGTGTCTCCCTGTCGAGCAGCAGCTCTCCATATCTCTGCTGCAGCTCTCGCTCCCTGCAGCTCTGCCTCTCCACGTCCTCCCGCAGGGCCTGACACACACACACACGCACGCACGCGCACACACACACACACACACACACACACACACACACACACACACACACACACACACACACAGAGAGAGGATGTATGAAACACTCAAGTCAACTTTTATAAATACTTATAATTTGTTAGTTTAAATCTGACTACCACACACTTAAGGTGCTCTTATACTCGAGCAAAGCTCCGTGGGGGTGGGGCCCCGCGAGTCTCCGTGAGTCACCGTGTAGACCTCGCGCTGGGGGTGATGCCATTATACTCAGAAAGTGATCAGCATGTATTGTACAATGGTGAGAACAGCCCGTGAAAAGTCGCAATGAAACTCTGTGCAGTACTGAGTGCGCTTTCACTCTCAAACGACCGCACATCAGCACATGAAGGACTCACCAAACTTGTTTTTACTGAAAGCCGTTTTTACTTCTCAGCCCTGATAGCCTACTACTCTGTGCTGCTTTTAATCTCTCTCAATAATGCTCTCAACACAACACATTTACTTGGTGAAATGACTAAAAACGAACAGTTGCAAATCTAAGTTTATAGCCTACCACATGGGTCAAGAAATGTGGCGAAAACACAGCTCAGTGTTCAGGGCTCAGTGGCTCGAAAGCGGACATGTTTGGAGAGAAGCCGTGCGCTGCTCGCGCTGTGAGGAAAAAAATGACGCACCGCGCGAGTGCCCGACGGAGCTAGCGAATAACCACGCCCAACAAATTTACGTCATTTGACGCGCCCGCCCCTCGCTCCACCCACGCGCCCTTCACGGCAGGGTGAGCATAATTCCCCCTTTAACCATAGAAGAGTTGCAGATCTGTATCAGAATATTTCTTGACTGGCCGCTACTGGCAGCATTTAGAGTTTGGCATAGTTTAAGACATATGGTTATGAATGCAGAGGAATTGGAATAAACAGCCACTTGAATGTAGTAACAAGTCAAGTTGGATAGCAATACAGACGTCTGTGTGTATTTGTACCTCTTTTCTCCTGGGAATAGCAGTATCTTCCTGCTTCTTCAGCTGATTGAAGGTCTGGAGCTCTGTAGCTGCCTGCTCCACCTGGTGGACACAATGAGCACAAGATCACTATCATCAATAAATATAATATACGTTAGAACACGGCTCTCTTGAATACTCGATTCTGATTGGTCAATCAACAATATTCACCGGTCATTATTTCTCGACAACCGACCGCTGCTCTGCCACACCTGGATTAATCAGTTGATAAGAGCTTTTTGTCAGCAAGACACTACTAATTAGGCCAACCAGTTGCAGCTGTGGTGTCTTGTGTGCCAATTACGAATGAAACCGCTTTGTCGTTGAAAACGCTATTAAAAAATCTATTTGAATAATTATTTTTGTCAGATTATTGAATGATTTAGTTGTAGGCCGTGTTCTAAGCGGGATAATGTATATTGAGGCGGTGATTACTGGGAAATAATGACCTTCAGGTGAACGATTAAGCCCTCCGCTGCGCGTCGGGCTCAATCCACCTGTCGGTCATTATTTCCCCCGTAATCACCGCCTCAATATACATTATCCCTTACATATCCCCACAATAATAACCGGAACACATTACCAAGAACAAACTATCATGCCTGGAGTTGCTGCACTCCACTGGGGCCAGTTGCACCAAGTGGTCTTACACTGGTCTTAAGCTAAGTTGGTCGTAACTTTACGACCTAACAGCTACGCCGGTTGCACCAAGACGGCTTAAGCCTTCTTTTCACTACGACCAGGCGTAACTCTTACGCCTGGTCAGGAGGAGGCGTAGAGCCTGCCTGTCTCCGCGGAGACCTTTTTGAGTCCTTACCGTCATCGCCGTAACACAGCCAGTTCTCCGTCTTTGAAAGCACGATGTTAGATTATAACTAACTAGTTGTGTGGCTTAGCCTTCCCAAATGTTGCCGTTAATTTTTTAGAATTTAATACATAGAATTGGGAACGTTACATTCAATTTCATTCAGACTGTCTGTCTGGCTCAGTCGCCGCCATTTTTCCCCCGGAGCGAGGGAGGGTGGGAGGAGTGTAGTGTAGTGATGCACTTACAGTAGTGGCTGATAGAGCGTAGTGGCACAGTGCGCTCCAAGCAGGTCGCGAGGCACATTTTTGCAAAATCATCCAATCAGGGTGCATTCCCTGGCAATTCACATGGACGCGCATTGCTACAACCAGCATAGTTAAGACCAGACGTAAGCCCTGTTGGTGCAACAGGCATAAATCCACTCTAAAGACGGGTCTTAACTAAGACCGACGTAGGAGTTATGACCAGGCATAGTTAAGACCAGTTGGTGCAACCGGCCCCTGGAGTCTAAAGTGTGTGAAAGCCAGGGGGAAATGAGTTTAGGTGCAGCACATTCAAACATAAACATGCAGCCAACTAGTGATTACTGTGTTGCTGATTGTGCAATAAAATCTCCCTTATTCCAAAAGTCAATGCTGGCAAACGTGACTCTTCAGTTTGCAGCATAGTTGCGTACCTGCTCCCAGAGTTCACTGTGCTGCTTCAGGAGCCCCAGCGCTCTGGACTGAAATCCTCCCAGCAGGACTTTCAGTTTCTTCTCCAGTTTGGCGGCTCTCCGCGCCTCCGCTGTCATGTGACCGCGGTTCACCTGCAGACAAGACGCATGCGGCCAACTCAGTACTTTGAGCCACAGTTTTCTTGGGAGTGTTTTATGGACATGTTGGATTTGGAAGTAATTTTTTGCTCGCAAGACGATTCCAGGATCAGGAGGCTGCAGTTTAAGGATGCCTCTTATTTAATTAATGGTGATATAGGGCAGTGGTTCTCAAACTTCTTCCACATCAAGGACCCCTAAACTGACACAAATTAGACCATGGAACCCCATTTGATAACATTCTGTCCCAGAGTCCCCCATCTGATAAGATTTTTGCTTTTAGAGGTTTTATTACAGAAAGTGTATGAAACCCATGATCATTGTGTTGCTTATGGATGGAATTAAAGTGAAAATAATTTATTACACTTTTTTTTGTTGGGGACCCCCTGGAACCCCCTCAAAGACCCCTGGGGGTCGCCCGACTCCACTTTGAGAACCACTGATACAGAGACAATTATGTTGGAATTTCAAATTCAAATTTTCATGGGAGGGTCATACTATGCAAATAATGGAGTCTCATTATAATACATGCATAATACAAACTTGTGGGGGAAATTTATGTAAAAGAAACAAAGATTATACACAGCGATACACTTGACCTTTTGTCTCCATACTCTTCTGAATATGAAATGACCCCATAATCAGAGTGGTAAACTAACTAAAATGGTGGAGACATTTTGGATGTGGCTGTGAATTTGATCTACCAGCCACTTTGGAAGGTTGCCAACCATAATTTAGAGATCCTATTCTACCCTAAAAAAAAATCTGATTTAAAACAGCAGAACTGGCTAGTACAACAATTGTGGCCACTAGAGAAAAAGGTTACCTAATGGCAGATTATAATAAAAAAATCATAATGAAATGAATAACTGAAACTGCAGCATGTGGACATACATAACAAGAGAGGGGCAAAAGACCAGCACTCAAAATAATTCCTTTGGGTTGTTTTATTTACCTTCAAGCAAGACAATGTACGTTTCGGCGTGGAGCCTTCCTCAGCATTGACAATGCTGAGGAAGGCTCCACGCCGAAACGTACATTGTCTTGCTTGAAGGTAAATAAAACAACCCAAAGGAATTATTTTGAGTGCTGGTCTTTTGCCCCTCTCTTATTATTTTTTGAGCCGTGCACCGTAACTTTTTGGAACTTTTGAGAGTGCTCACCAGTCGTGACTTCTAGTCACTGACTATTTGGACAGACATACATAACATCCTCTTATTTCCTTTACTGCTCCAACCAAGACAGAGGAGATGAACATGATAAAAAATAAATAAAGTAGAAGCTGCTTCACCCAAAAGCCCTCAGTAATACAGGTTATATGCCAGACTGGCGAAAATGTCTAATGACTGTACATGTGTGTGTGCTTTTCAGAGGATCACAATGGAAATAAGCCTTTGGCTTTATTGTGTACTTAATCCTCGGCAGATGTGTTAATGTATGTAAACTGTCTTCATTTGAAACTTTTTTTATGTGGATTTTACATTGTGTCAAATAAACTACTAACTACTACTTTCTCACCTCTAGCTTTCTCTCCAGGCTCTCAATGCGGTCTTTCTTGGATGCCAGGTTAGCTCTGGTATACCTGCTCTGACCTGCTAGATACAACACCTAGAGAAGGAGAAAGAGAGGCGAAGGAAGGAGAGAGAGAGGGGGGGAGGGAGAGAGAGAGAGAGAGAGAGAGAGGGAGAGACAGAGAGAGAGAGAGAGAGAGAGAGAGAGGGAGAGGGGGAGGGAGGGAGACAAGATACAGGAGAGGAAAGTCAGGCAGATTTAGGAGTGGGAAGTAAACAGTGTTCTTCTCCAATCTCTCAACCAAATGGGGCAGAGAAAATAAATAAATAAAAATGATTGAAGACAGGATTAGGATTAGATTTAAGTTTAGCTTGGGTTATGAGACAATAAGGCAATTGACACATGAAAGTGTGAAACAGTCCCATGAATGTGTTTATCGTCTATGAATGGTTAGCTGAATACATGTTAGTTCAGGCAGAAAGTCAACAACTCTCTCATCTGACTTTACGGTCAGTCGGTCAGTGAAGACGGTGAGCGGGATGCCTACCTGTCCGTAGCACTCCTCCCACACCTGGCTGTAGGCCTCCATGCTCAGATCACCATGAGCCATCCCTGCCTTCACCACCTCCATTTCTCCTGTCAGCACCGCTGACGCCTGTTTTGTTAACACACCATCAAATTTACATTCAATTCACACATTTTGTGCTGTGATTTCTGTGTGTGTGTGATCATGATGATGGACCTGGTTGTGATTTATTTAGCCTGGTAACCATCCTGATCACATGAACTCGCGTTGTTTCGTTCTGCGGATCAGTCCGGCCTCCAGCTATTTCCAGAAATTACAAAGCGCATGGGCCAATCAGGGACCTGCCAGTCTGAGTTTACAACGTAACCGGCCAATCGGGGAAGGGGGGGGGGGACTAGGGATGTCGAAAATCATAATTTTTCTTGACCGACAACCGACACTCATTAGCCGACAACTGTCGGTTAACCGAGAAGATTAAAATGCGCTATTTTACTGTCTGTGCCCCATTAAACCTTAGGCCTACCAAATGCTTGATTTTTTTTCAGTAGAAAGCGTTTATTTTTACATCTACAAGCAGAAAAAAACACATTAACAAAACGAGAAGACAAGTTAAATCCTCCAGCCATCTAAACAAAAACATTCCTCGGATAGGCTATGATAGGAGCTGCACGCATTTGCAGAAGGGGGAAATACGGAGGGAAAAAACCCATACTCACGCTCACAATTCTTAAATGAATTATCTTACTGCATGTGTCGTAAATAGTCTAATAAAACCAGCAGAAACTAATTTTAAAAGCTCAGAACGAAACGTGTCGCTAATTGAACGAATTTCAACTTTGAATAGCACATCAAGACACCGCCCCAAGCCTTCACGCTGCAGGGCGCACTGACGAAGTGCTTATTGCTCTCTCCTTCTGACATTCTCACTAATTCAACAGTGGTTTACCTGCTTTTGAGATCTGCAAAAAAATAGTTTGCTTCTCTCTCCACGCTTCTCCCTCTCTCTCTTTATCTGCGACGAGGGCTGTAGGTGGCTATTATGCTCTCTGTGTGTCCGGCTGCACGACATGACGACGAGTGCAGCAAGTCCGCACGCTGACAGCTGTCAGCATTGGGGGACTCGGGAGGATGAACAAATGAGGCAGGCTGTCCAAACTTTTTACCGATCTAATATGAGATGCAGAGAAATAATTATATATTAATAGCCGATGTGTTTAGAAGAGCATTCTCACTCTTGCTGTAATCGTTGTGGGATTATTACACCTGAGAGACAGACAGACCCGGAGAGAACTCAATTTACGGTAAAAGTGTGGATTCCTCAGTGAATCGATGTGGAAGACGCAGCTTGTTTTGAAACGCGTCATTGAAAGTAACCTCATGGTCTCATGACAGTGGCTGGAACACAGAAGGAGCATGACTGACTGGCTCGCTGTAGTCTGCACAGGGCAGGGCGTCTTCTCCCGTCTGGTCAAAGCAGAGGGGAGGCGGGGGTGTGGCGCATGTGTGGAGCTGAGTTTATCACAGAGCACATCTCGCACGCGGGGGGAGAGGCGGACAGTGCACACTGCTTTTGCATTTGGAAAAGCCTTTCTCTAAATGAATGTTGTTCTGGCAGTGGCAGGAGCTTTTAATTCCTATATAATGCTGCTATAGTAACTACTTAGGCTATGTTAACATTGTTGCTTACCGCGAAGGAGGGAAAAAAAACACCATATTGGCAACACGTTGTATGCCAATTTAATATGCAAATTAACCGTTTGACCGACATGCTTAACCGACCAATGACGTTGTCGGCGGTTAACCGGTTAACGGTTAACCGTCGACATCCCTAGGGGGGACGCCACTGGCAAAACAGTACGGCGGCTCCCAAAGCAACAACCAATCACATTAACGTTAGTAGAGGAAACAGCCATTAGCCATAAGTGCAGTTATAAAATAGACTCAATAACAACAATTAAACAACAACAAGGGTATGCACCAGCGGAGTTTCTTGGTGAAAAATGCGTTTTGGCCGTTCTTCCGAGTGGATTTGGTGAAGCTGATTGGCTGAAGGAGTCCCACCTGAAACTGAACTGAAATCACTTGTGGATGGATTGGAATCCAGACTGATACGTAGAGCGAAACAGAATGTGAGATCACGTGATTGGATGGTTGTGATTGTGGGCGTTACCTTCTCCATGTCCTCGGTGCTGACTGGCTGGTAGCTGTGTGAGTCCAGGTACGCTATGTGCGAGGCGTTGTTGGAGGCGGAGGCGGGCCCTCTGGCTTTGCTGCGCAGCAGGAGGTTGGCTGCGCTGGCTGACGGGTGGTGCAGGCAGTCGTAGTGCAGCATGGTGATCATCTCCTGCTTGATCATCTCTTCCGCCATTTGGAGATCAGACAGCTGCTCCAGGGAGGGGGGGCGGAGGACGGACTCGTTGACCTGCGAAGATACAGCATCTGACATCAACAAGCTGTCACAAGCTAATAAAACCATATACATCGTCATCGCCATCATCCAACAACATTGTAGGAACTAGCTAGCAGCTAGCGGCTGTAGTTCGGTCAAAAGAAAATAGTTCCTCCATGAAACTGCTCATAACAAGGTCTGTGGATTATCTTGAGTAACGGGGTCATGAGTTCTGGAAAGAGACATTGCTGTTGAGTTGATCAAATGTATTTCTTTGTCACTGTGAGCACCACAAGCCGAGTGCCATCCAGTTCCATTGTATTGGAGAGAAGGCAGAAACTCTGCGGCCGATATCTCCAAAACTCAGGCAAATAATACAAAACGATATAGCTGGATAAATAGCACTACAGGTGAGAGGGAAAATATGTATTTTGGATTTTAGGGTGAGCTGTCCCTTTAACTCATTCAGTGCCAGCCACTTTTGGAGAACGGATGCTCCCAGTGCCAGAGTTTTCAGAGCGTTTTCAGTGATTTCTCGAGGCCCACAGAATATTGTGTGATATTACTATGTAAACACCGAACACGCACAAGAACGAGCTGGCTCTATTGTATCATCAGCAAAAAAAAGTTTATTGATACCATTTTCCGTTCTTTAGTTATGAGCCGGAGAAGATAGGTTGTTTTCAGCGTTTTCAGGCTTTTCAAATTATTAGCTGAGATAATCCGCCTTTTGTGAAATGCAGCATTTCAAGCACATTCACTGAGTCTGAAGATAATATTTTCTGATGTAGTGACGTAGTTGTTGTGTGATGCCCTGCGTGCACCACCCCCCTCCCCCCCTCCCCCCGTAAACTCCTCCCCACACTGCACACAGCCTCACGCAACCATTATATTTTCGGAGTGCTGCGTTTGTGTGCTGCTGTCGGCTCTCAGCGCCACAGCAGGGAAGAGCCAACCCGGATTGCTGAATGGTTTGGCGTCAGGGGCTGCTTTCCTGTCTGCTAATCGGGTGGAGAAACTATACAGACAGACAGACAGACAGACAGACAGGGACAGAGGGGCTCAGTTGTGAGCGCGGATTGACTCCTGTTCGGAGCCAATGTCAGCTCCCGCGACAGAGCAAATGGCTCTGGGAGCATGCATCGGGTTGTCTTTGATCCACGGCTTTTAGGCTGTTTCTCGGACCTGTCTCTAATCTGGACTGCACCGAGCAAGCACTGTCGCCACCTAATGAGTCCGTAAAATAGGTTATACACCTCCAATAGCTACTATAGTTGTACAGGAGCTGCGGAAGGCTTTGATCGACGTCCCACCGTCAAAAAACGCATTGGACGTCGAAGGACGTCCGTGGCATTCTACGTCACTATTTAATTGGACGTCGAAGGACGTCCATGGCATTCAATGAGTTAAATGACTCAAACGATGAGTCAGTCAATTTTATGATGATCGACCAATCAACCTATTGCTTCGATCAGCACTATTTCACGGCTTTATAAAAGATAATATAACGGTTTGGTGGTTTCAGAGACTTTGGACTTGGCAGTGGTTTCAGCTGGGGTGTTGTCTTCTGACCCCTCTGACGGTAAACAACAAATGTGGGCTGAGGGTCAACCGTTTCTGCTGCCTGTGACTTTGATCACAGGGCAAACTGACCTCTAGGGGGATCAACCCACTGAGGTGTGTGTAGTGGATGTAAGGTAAGGTGTGTGGGTGTGTAGTGGATCTAAGGTAAGGTGTGTGTGTAGTGGATGTAAGGTAAGGTGTGAGGTGTGTAAGTTACCTCAGTAGGTCTCGGCAGATCCCTCTGAACGGAAGTGTGACGCAGCTTCAGCTCCCTTTCTTTTTCTGCATCCCGCACAGCCTGAGACACACACACACACACACGTTCTGTAATTAAACTCTAAATCAGTGTTTCCCAAACTACGAGTCGCGACCCAATTTGGGTCCCAGGGAGACACAAAATTTATTTTTTGGGTCCCTCCCAAGATGAAACAGTTTGGGAACCCCTGCTCTAAATAATGTCCACAACTGAAAGTGTATGTACTGTATAAAGCAACCTTTCCCAATGATATGACACTGAACATTAATTTTGAGACTTGCAGCAATTGCTTTGCAGACAAATACATATTAACCTAGACTCATTTTTGTTGCATTTTTCCCAAATTACTTTCCTTTAATTAGTTTCCAATGGTTTAATGATAATTTACAATTTTTCAAAAACACTCCACATCTCACACAAAGATTTCCAGTCCTGGAAACAAAATGTTCACATTCCAGCAACTTTTAAATTCCCTGTCATTTCTAACAAAATGTGACACCGTAACAAGGTGTTTTCAGCAGGCATACTGTGAATTGTCTGTGTGTGGGCGTGTGTTACAGATCTACCTGCTTGTGTGGTGGGCGTGTGTTACAGATGTACCTGCTTGCGTGGGCGTGTGTTACAGATCTACCTGCTTGTGTGTGGGCGTGTGTTACAGATCTACCTGCTTGTGTGGGCGTGTGTTACAGATGTACCTGCTTGTGTGGGCGTGTGTTACAGATCTACCTGCTTGTGTGTGGGCGTGTGTTACAGATGTACCTGCTTGTGTGGGCGTGTGTTACAGATCTACCTGCTTGTGTGTGGGCGTGTGTTACAGATCTACCTGCTTGTGTGGGCGTGTGTTACAGATCTACCTGCTTGTGTGTGGGCGTGTGTTACAGATCTACCTGCTTGTGTGGGCGTGTGTTACAGATGTACCTGCTTGTGTGGGCGTGTGTTACAGATCTACCTGCTTGCGTGGGCGTGTATTACAGATCTACCTGCTTGTGTGGGCGTGTGTTACAGATCTACCTGCTTGTGTGTGGGCGTGTATTACATATCTACCTCCTTGTGTGGGCGTGTGTTACAGATCTACCTGCTTGTGTGGGCGTGTGTTACAGATCTACCTGCTTGTGTGTGGGCGTGTGTTACATATCTACCTCCTTGTGTGGGCGTGTGTTACAGATCTACCTGCTTGTGTGGGCGTGTGTTACAGATCTACCTGCTTGTGTGGGCGTGTGTTACAGATCTACCTGCTTGTGTGTGGGCGTGTGTTACAGATCTACCTGCTTGTGTGGGCGTGTGTTACAGATCTACCTGCTTGTGTGGGCGTGTGTGACAGATCTACCTGCTTGTGTGGGGGCGTGTGTTACAGATCTACCTGCTTGTGTGGGCGTGTGTTACAGATCTACCTGCTTGTGTGGGCGTGTGTTACAGATCTACCTGCTTGTGTGGGCGTGTGTTACAGATCTACCTACTTGTGTGGGCGTGTGTTACAGATCTACCTGCTTGTGTGGGCGTGTGTTACAGATCTACCTGCTTGTGTGGGCGTGTGTTACACATCTACCTGCTTGTGTGGGCGTGTGTTACAGATCTACCTGCTTGTGTGGGCGTGTGTTACAGATCTACCTGCTTGTGTGGGCGTGTATTACAGATCTACCTGCTTGTGTGGGCGTGTGTTACAGATCTACCTGCTTGTGTGGGGGCGTGTGTTACATATCTACCTCCTTGTGTGGGCGTGTGTTACAGATCTACCTGCTTGTGTGGGCGTGTGTTACAGATCTACCTGCTTGTGTGTGGGCGTGTGTTACAGATCTACCTGCTTGTGTGGGCGTGTGTTACAGATCTACCTGCTTGTGTGGGGGCGTGTGTTACAGATCTACCTGCTTGTGTGGGCGTGTGTTACAGATCTACCTGCTTGTGTGTGGGCGTGTGTTACAGATCTACCTGCTTGTGTGGGGGCGTGTGTTACAGATCTACCTGCTTGCGTGACTGTATATCAGAAGCATCCTCTATGAAGCCGCTTTCCGCCTCAGTTTCCTCCATCTCTCTCTCCGCATTCTCAGGCAGGACGATCTCAAAGTCGTTCTTGGGAAGAGGGAGCGACAGCAGGCCCTGCTTCAGCTGCTGCAGGCTCTCCCTCTGCTGTGTTTGAGAGACAGACGGTGGTTATTCATTTGTTACTTCATTCTCTTCTTTGCTATTTTTTATTTCTAAAGTGTGTGTACTCAAAGGGTGTGCGTATTTACCATGTGTTTGGCATATGCAGGGTCAGTCAGCTGCTCCTCACTGTTGATATTCAGTTTGTCCCTCAGTGGCGTGCGGCTGGGGGTTGTCCCCGGGGTCGTGGCCCCGCGTGGGGTCATCGCCCCTCCGGCCTGAGGGGTCATGCCCTCCGACCCCTGACCCTGCCCGGGGGTTCTACAGGAGAGGAAATGACACCAAATTTTAAAAAAAATCCGGCATAAACAATTCGGAGGGAAGCCACCTCCAGTTCTTGACAAAACTCTGACAGGTGTCTTCATGGAAAACACTATTTTCTACCGTGTTACACTCGGTGGATTTCTGTTATTTCTAATTGCGGGATTACGCCGATGTGTTGACAATTTAATGTTAAATATTCTTTAATAAAGTTATTTGTTTAAAAAGGCTCATTGCACTACAACACACAACTTATACATGATCTACAATTAGTATTCCTTTACCAGATAAACACTAAAAGTAAACAATTCTGGGGTCTATTTGTCTCCTAAAGCAAATGAATTCTCTGTAAATTTCAGTCATATTTAATAATTATGCATATAAGTTGACATAACTCCGGGCCGTTACCTGAACGGGGTGGTGAGGACAGTGTTCGGTGTTTGGACCTGCTGGCGCTGTGGTGTCACTCCGCTGAAGTCACTCTGGTGCAGCGGAGTGTTGAGGCCGCCCTTCAGGGGCGTGTCTATGTTGGTCAGTGCCATCAGGTTCTGGGCTTCCTGAAATAAACAAACAAACAAACAAATTAATTAATATAGAGAGATAGACAGAGAGGGACAAAAAGACAATAAGGCAGAGTGGGAGTTAGTATCTAGTGATGTGTATGCAGACAAGGTATAGACGGTTTTCACCAGAGCACAACCCCACAGCACTTCCTTTTTCTCAGCATTCGGCAAACTGCAGAAATATTCACTCGACATTGTTACTTTTGTTTTCGCCGCTCAGCTGTATAGACGGTTTTCACGGAATGGTCAGTCCTGCACTTGAATGTTTTTTTTTTCTTTGATGTCCATAGAAAACACTGCAACAGGAAGTGAGCGGGGGTTCAATTTAGAATGTTTTTGTTGTCAAGTTAAAACCGTCTATACAGCGTGTATTTGAACATTTTAAGTTTTAATCCAGCCTTTACTTTGCTATAAGGGAAAGGGAAGACCCCCAGACTCTGGAACGACCTACAGAGGAAACCAGAAGACCAAAGTCCTACTGCTGTATCTGTTGTGTGTGCCCCCCCTTCTCAATTATCTTATGTTGTCTTGTCAAAATTGATTGAATTTATTTATTTTATTATGTCTTGCAGTACTAGTAAAAGTGCTACATATTTATATTACATATTATTCTTAAAGTTATGTATTAATCCAGGACAGGTAAACTTAGCATAACTGGCCCCCTACACACTTTTTCCACATGTCAACACTGATAAATACAATGAAAACATAACGAATATACAAATATACACCTAAAACAAATTACTAGTAGCTGGTTAGAAGTGTCTTTGATTGAGAATCCAAAGAGTTAAGTGTATGTGTGTGTTTGTGTGTTCAGTATGGCACTTACAGTCTGTGCGAGGGTGTGTTTGTTGCCGAGTGCATCTGTGTTACCTGCAGTATCTTATCCTGGGCAGCAGGGGTGCGGGGGGTGCGCAGCCCCGTGGAGTTGGTGACGCTGTACTCCGACAGTAGGGTCGAGGAGGCGGAGTTGGCGATGTCACTCTCCTCTGCGGCTTGGCGGGCGACCTCGCTGGCCACGCCCAGTTTGACCACTTCCTCCAGCTCTGCATCGCTGATCTGTGAGGAAATATATTCATAATTATATTAAATACGAATAACAGAATACTACTGGGGCAATTTAGATTTTATTTTAGTGGCTCAACTTTCTTTTGTTGCTTTTGTTCCAGTTTCCTTCTTGAGTTTGATGTCATTTGTGGTTCTCCCCCTCTTTTTTTAATCATTTGTTCATATAAATTAAACCTGCTGCTGTAGCTAATCCAAATCCGAATATCCAAATCCAAATAAACTTGTAACCTCAAACTAAAAATAGTATGAGACAATTATGGCACTAGTATCTATTTTGCAATACTCTCTTTTGTAAGCCTCCCTGTGTAGATGATAGGGATTCAATGTCTTGCTCGAGGACACTTCAGCAGGACAGGTATTTAAATCTTGGCCTTCAAGCTGTTCGATGGTCTCCCTACTCCCTCTGCCATCCTGCTCTATGTATGAGTCTGGTAGAGGACTAGTTTGGATCGACTCCACTGGTAGTTCATGTATACAGGTTGGTGTGCACTGGTTACCTGTGGTGCGGGTAAAACCAGTTTGGAGCGTTTCTTCGTAAACTCGGCCACTCCGCTGGTCTGGAGGATGGCAGACGGCAAATCACTCTCTTTCTTCTTCTTTATCTTCTGTTTGTCTTTCTTCCTCTCCCGCTCCTCGCGCTCACTAGAGACACACACACACACACACACACACACACACACACACACACACACAATGAATGAAGAACATGACTTCGGAGAGAGAACGCAAGTTATACAGTATGTGTGTATTTAGAGTGTGTGATTCAGATGTTCTGTTATATGTGCATGAGGTATATGTCTTTTGCTGAATTGTGTTCATTTGTGTGTGTGTGTGACTTTTGTGTGTGTGTGTTTAAGGTGTAATGTTACTAAAAGTATGGTATTATTTCATATTTATGTAAATGGATGTGTGTTTAATGTGTTTGCATCTGTATATGTATATCGTCCATAAGTGATTTAGTGTGTACAGTGTAATGTGTTAAAAAGGTGTGTGTGTGTGTGTGTGTGTGTGTGTGTGTGTGTGTGTGTGTGTGTGTGTGTGTAAAATGTTACTGACTTGCGCAGTTCTCCGTCCAGGTGCTGCTGTCGGAGGCGTTTGAAGTTGGGCTCCAGACCCTCATACTGCTCCATGCTGGTGTCGTAGAATCCCTACATACAAACAAACAAAACATTACTAACTAACTACATTATGTTTGGCTCAAAGGCTGCATGCTTGCTTGTATTATAGAGGTTCTACAAATAAACAGTGAAAAATACATTCCAAAACTCCTTTACTCCTCCATGCTCACAAATTTCCCCACAATACAGGTAAAACAAAATATACAAACATAAATAAACAGATGCTAAAAAATAACGTAAGATTTGGCCCCCGGGGTCATACTGTATAATGCTCCATTGAGTCTAACAGAAACACTAAGAACAAACAAATGGAGTACACACAACAAAATGGAAAAAAATAAAACAAAACCCATTTCTCCATTGGTTAGTTATTTATACTAATTAATAAATGGTAAATTGATTCACTCTGATTTTAGTTAGTTTGACCAGTTAAAGAACCATTTGTTTACCTGAGAGGGTTTCTTTTCAAAGGGGATTTCGGCATTGTAGTCGACGCCTCTCTTCTTCTTCCTCTTCTTCTGAACATCTATTCCTGCTGCTCTCAGCTCCCTGCGCTTCTGGAGCGCAGCCAACCGCCTGGAGGAGTGTGTGTGAATAACAGACTCAATTATGCAAATGTTTTGCACTACTCGGTAAGAAGTCATTCCCATCCCTAGAAACAAAGTTATTGCAATTAACTAAAGCTACAAGTGACTACGAAGACTTTCAGGCATGATTTATTTTTATTGTATTATTAAAATGAAAAAATAAATGTAATTATGTTCAGGCCATATAAATACAATTGTCTGTTAGACTATAGACAAAACAGGTATCTCCAACACACTCCATACCAACAGTGAAAAACAATAACGTCAACCAAAATGAAAAGTTTAAAACTAAAATTGCAAATGCAAGCTGAAATCTAAGTCAGACAACTGCTGAAATGGAAATTCGATTCAAACAAATAAAACAGTAAAGCTGGTTTGTAAATAGACTTAAAGTGTATTTATGCCGAGTGTGTGTGTTAATATTACCTGGCTTCCTCCAGCTGTTTCTCTCTGGCCTTCCTCTTGGCCTTCTTACCCTGGGTGTTGGCCAGTCTAGCCCTGGCCTCCGACAGCATCTCCAACTCATCTGCAGACGGACACACACATTATTAAATATGTTAGACTATAGATGAGGCTGTTAGGTGAAACTGGCCTCTCTCATATCCACAAAAACAAAACAAGAATTTGATGTGTGTCCATTAACCGAGTTCACACTAATACTGTTTTACAGAGGATACATTGTTAGGGTGAATGAAAATGTGAACTTGGGTTGTTATAGTTGCAACAAAGGTTTTTTTCTAAGGATCAGGGTGCATTTTGTCATTTGGAACTGATAGCATTACAATAATATGAAGCTAATTTGGGCATCAAAGCTGAAGCAAACTGGACAAAGCCTGTCTGTTACTCTTTATCAATGACCGTGTTAAGAAAGTGTGTTACTGCACCTTCGTCCATGTCCACAGGGTCCGGTCTGGCAGGTTTAGTTTCAGGATTGGGGTCAATCTCTCCGGGCTTTAATTTCCTAGGGTCATCTCCCACTTCCTCTTCATTGTCCCTCTGCGCCGCCTTGTCTCTGAACACACGCATCATCACATAGAGACATATTTAAAATCACACGTACACAAACACATGTCATACAGAAACACACATTGTGATACAAGCACACATTTGACACACATAATACAGACATGATGCATGATACATGATGATATGATGATGAGGTGTAGTGTTCAGTACTGGTTAGTTAGTTAGTGAAGGCATTTGATAAATGAGGTCTGTGTGTGTGCTGTATGTTGCTAATCTACAAACTCATAGTGGCCCAGGTACTGTGCAGCAGTGCAATGATAATATCCGAGTGATATGATTGTTGAGCTGCACTATGTCCTATGATATTACGTATTCATAAAATGTGTCTGTAGCTACTAGCCACTGCAAATTACTGCATTGTGTGAATGTGACTATGGTGTAAGTGAGATATTCACAGTGCTCCAGACTTTATGTGGAAGTGTCTCTGCACGGTGTGTAGGTGTATAGAGATAAGATCAAACCATACAGCAGGAACTCATAGTGCTCCAGACACTGTGCGGCAGTGCGTCCTATGATGGGAGCGATGGTTCTCCACTGAGTCGGCATCAGTTTGGCCAAGTGAAGCAACTTCTCCTCTTCTTCTCTGGACCACTCGGTTTTCTTGATACTGGGGTCCAGCCACTCGTACCTGCGGACAGAGGCACGGAACACACACACACACACACACACACACACACACACACACACACACACACACACACACACACACACACACACACACACACACACACACAGGTAAGAATGCTCTCTCCATTACATTTAGGCAGATGTAAGTTTAGGGGGTTCTCATCAAAATGACTGATGTGCGTCAATTACTGTTAACCCTGTTTAGTTTTATATTTTAATCTGTGTACACTGAAAAACCAAGTCAGCAGTCATGGCTTCAGAAAATGAAACCATGTTGTTGTTGTTGTCACCAGGTCTTCTTCCCTACTCCATCACATACTGTACATTCCCCCAGCTGTCTGTCAGACTCACCATCTGGCTTTACATTGCTTGGCAGACTTGCGGTGAAGCAGGGAGGCGATACGTGACCACTGGTTTTTCCCATATTTCATAACCGCTGCCTTGAGGATTTCATCCTGAATAAATGAACAGAGCGGCAGAATGCAGAAAGATTGGACAAGGCAGTAATATAAGGAGCCAGACACGTACAAAGTGATCAGCACCATTTCGCCAATTTACAACCCTTCACATCCACTATTCAGCCTGATCAGTTAGTAACATACTAGGTTATCACTTAGAGATTGTCAGCATAAGTAACGTTGGTAAAGTCACGCTATTTCCGTTTAGCTCCCATGGTAACAACTGCAAATTCTTGCACACTGCAATAATGTTAGCTACGTGCTAGGTTATTCTTATTTATTTAGTTTGCATGCTATTTGCATGGATGAAACTAAACAACAAAATGTATCGACCCCCCCCCCCCCCCTTAACATAATTGCAGCAACAGTAATGAACGAAACTTGGGCTGAATCCCGTTAACTTAGCAGCTAGCTCCATGCTAACTACTCCCCCTTTGGTTTACTGTTAGCGGTTAGCTTTATGCTAACCCAGCTAGCCATGTAAACACGTACCTCAGTGTTGCGCCAGACGCCTCCTTTGATCATAATTCGCGGCATCTTGGCGGCTCTCCTCCTTCAATACAACACTTGTTTCAGCAACCTGTGAAGATTGTACTGTTCACTATTTTACACTTTAAACAAACCAACGAGCGAGAACGTGTCGGTCCTAAACCCGGAAACTTGTGTCGCAGAAAGCGCAGAAACCGTGCGCAGAAAGAGAATGCGCAGAAGCTTCTTCTTCTTTTTTAAGGCGGTTGGCAAACAACAAATTGGTGCATTACCGCCACCAACTGGTATGGAGTGTGGTATGGTATGAATAATCTATTATTCGACCATCTCGTCTGGACCGTCCGTCCGTCCGTCCGTCCGTCCGTCCGTGTGTGTGTGTGTCTGTCTGTCTGTCTGTCTGTCTGTCTGTCTGTCTGTCTGTCTGTCTGTCTGTCTGTTTTTCAACATGAACATGAGGCCTTCTGGTGCAATCTGAGCCATCAGGTCACCTCCCCAAACAAAAGACACAAACTAATACAGAACAGTAAATCATGCCTATGTAAGTGTAATGACTCAGCAGCATGGATAGTATTACATGTCATGCTGAGTCATGTGTAATGACTCAGCAGGGATAGCATTACATGTGAAAAGTTGATCTATAGTACAGGAGAATGCTTGATAGCCTTACTGCATTATATTCCATTATATTTTGAATGATCACCTGGTGCCTCAATTTGTGGTTTTCCTTACATACATAAAAACATTTCCACAATAAATTGATCCAGAAAAAGAACAAATTGGTTCATTAAAAAAAAGGGGGGGGGGACCGACAGACCCCCCATTTAATGTGTATCCACATTAAATGCCTGAATAGAACCAAAAACCAAACAACAGCTGTGTATCAGGAGCGATGATGTTTTTATTTCAACTTTGTTTACTGATGTACATGTTTACTGATGAGACCAGGCTACATGTATGTTCTAAACACGTTTAGCACGACACAGAGAACACTTATATCAACATGACAACAGACATGCACAAACAAGGCAGCAGAGAGGTGGGAGCTAGCGCTTGCCGGCTGACGCTAACTGTACCGACCAATCGTCAGCCAGAACACAAAGAACCAACCAATCACAATGAGTGATGTCACTGGACTGACCGAGTGTGGGGCGAGGAGGGGACGAGGGGTGCATGAGGAGGAGAGGGGAGGAGGTTAGGAAAGGAATGGAGAGGGGAGGAGGGGCTAAGCCTAATACCTAACATATTAAGATCGTAACAATGAGCACCATAATAACCAATAAAATAATATCTTCAGTATTGACAATAAATATCTGTAATTTCATAAATAACAATATTATCCTTTTGTTGATATAACATTATATTCTCAAATCTGATACAGGTTGCACACCGTCCCATTGAATAATATAATTGACCCTACTACAATTCACACACACACACACACACACACACACACACACACACACACACACACACACACACACACACACACACACACACACACACACACACACACACACACACACACACACACACACACACACACACACAACAAGCTCTCTCTCTCTCTCTCTCTCTCTCTCTCTCTCTCTCTCTCTCTCTTTGTACAGTTCTATCCAGTGTTAACAAAGTAATACTGTTGGTGGTGTTTAGGTTTGTTGGGGGGTCACATGCAAACTGATATGTACAACTGAAAACTCTTCTCTCTCCCTCCTTTCTTTACCCCTTCTCTCTCTCTCCCCCCTCTCCCTTTCTCCCCCCTCTCTCTCCCCCCCCTCTCTCCAGTGCGTTTGTTATCTCTTATTTCAGGTCCCCGGCGTCTCCCTGGATGGTCTTCTTGATGCGGAGCAGCATGGTGGTCAGCCACTGGTCCAGGCGGGACACCGAGTCATAGTCCTTCACGGCCTCTGTGAACGCCTCGCAATTCTGCTCCTCGTGGGCATCTAGGAGCTTCTGTTGCCACAAACACAAACAACAACAAGAACCTTATTTTATATCCTCGACAAGATCGCACAGTTTCCAAAGATACCAAATATGTCTAGACTGAATTACAGAGAAATGTGTCAAATGATGCAGATTGGTGCAGATTTAAGAAAACCTTGGATTTGAATGTCTGACATTTAAATAGGTTATATTTATAAGAGATTTAAGAGGAAATCAGGCTGCAAGCGGTGAACACATAATGGCTAGTGAATGCTTGAGTGTAATAACAACTTTATAGACGGAGTGCTATTGAACGCTTCTCTGTCCTGCTCCTTGTGGGTTTCTAAGCGTTTCTATGGAAGCTTTGTATTTGCGTCACAAATCTCCCGGCAGCTGTGGCTAGCATGTCTTGAGTCTGCAGTTTGGATGACTTAATTGAAGCTCATATTTGAGCAGAACACTCCCCCCCCTCCTTTAAGACAGATTTTTTTTTTTACCTTCAACAGTTTGAGCTCTCTGGAGTCTGAGAAGGCTGGAAACATCTCTTCATACTTCTCTATGGCCAACTGAAACACACACACACACACCGCCATTTCAGCAAGAATGTCAGTAACTCAAGATCATCCCCTCCCCGCTGATTTTTTATCCCATTTTTATCCCCCATTAGTGTAACATTTTTATTTATTTATCCTGGTTGCTGCTCCACCCTCTGTCGATCTGGGGAGGGCCGAAACTGGCTCCATGCTTCCTCCGAGACATGGGCAGTTAGCCAGCCGCTTCTTTTCACCGGACAGGGGAAGCTTCACCGGTAGGACATAGCAGGGGGAGGATCACGCTATTCCAACGAGTTCCCCTCCCTCCGAACAGGCGCCCTTAACGACCAAAGGAGGAACCACTTCAGCGACCAGGATATTGCATGTTTGTTTGTTTTTCTGTGAGGGGTTCCTATATGAAGGAAACCCCCAGGGGGCACGGGGAGAACATGCAAACTCCACACAGAAAGGCCCTTTTGATGAGCCCACCCAGGTGGTGGGTACACGAGGACATGCGGACATGCGGACGGGCACGCACACTCCTTCTGCACTCACAGCGTCCCAGGTGGGAATCGAACCCAGGACCTTCTAGCTGTGAGGCGACAGCGCTACCACTGCGCTGTCCAGTATCATGTACAGTATGTGTGTGTTACCTTGGCATTGAGTTCATCCACGATGAAGTGACAGAGTGACGCCTTGAAGAAATACTCTTTGGCGTTGTACTTCAGCAGAGGATTGTCCATGGTGTTAGTAGCAACCTGATGCACACACACACACACAAAGGAAAAATGT